>NC_067155.1:16835286-17106574 GCF_903995435.1 Acomys russatus
AATCTCTTCTGCACTTGTCTTTACCTCACTCACCTTTGTTTGTTTTGTTTGTTTGTTTGTTTTGTTTGTTTGTTGGTTTTGGTTTTGGTTTTGGTTTTTCGAGACAGGGTTTCTCTGTGTAGCCTTGCCTGTCCTGGACTCGCTCTGTAGACCAGGCTGGCCTCGAACTCACAGCGATCCACCTGCCTCTGCCTCCTGAGTGCTGGGATTAAAGGCGTGCGCCACCACGCCCGGCTGCACCCGCCTTTTCTTTGTTACTTCGATACTAACCTGTAGCCTTACAATAAGGCAGTGAGTGGTTCTTAATCTTCCTAATGCTATGGCCTTTCAGGACAGTTCCACATGTTGTGGTGACCCCCGCAACCATAAAATTATTTTCACTGCTGCTTCATAACTGTAATTATGCTATTTTATGAATCATGATCCAAATATCTGATGTGTGACCCCTGTGAAAGGAGTTGCGACCCACAGGTTGATAATCACCGCAGTGAGGGTTTTTGTGTTTATTTGTTTGCTCATCTGTCTGTTTGGGGTTTGGCCTGGGTCTGGTATTTTTGTATTCTTGATAGAGTTTTTTTTGTTTGTTTGTTTTCCTTTCCTTTTAAGTTTTGTTTTGTTTTGGGGTTTTTTTGTTTGTTTGTTTGTTGTTTGTTTGTTTTTTGAGACAGGGTTTCTCTGTGTAGCCTTGGCCATCCTGGACTCACTTTGCAGACCAGGCTGGCCTCGAACTCACAGCGATCCACCTGCCTCTGCCTCCCGAGTGCTGGGATTAAAGGCGTGCGCCACCACGCCTGGCGGGTTTTTTGTTTTGATTTGGTTTGGTTTGGTTTTTTTTATGTGCCAGGGTGTTTCACCTGCCTGTCTGTGCATTATGTGTACTTGGCCTTGGGGGTCGGAAGAGAGCAGCAGGTTCCCTAGAACTGGAGTTACAGGTGGCTTTGAGCCAAACTGTGGATGCTAGGAATTGAACCCACGTCTTCCGGAAGAGCAGAGCCACCTCTCCAGCTCTCCCCCCTTCCAGCTTCCCACTTTTGTCCTTTCTTTTTGTTGTTGTCTTTTCACAAGTGAACTCAAACATTACTGCACACACTTAGGAGCCCTTTACATCATAAAATTCTTGGCACTCAAACAGTGGCTCGATTTTTATTGTTTATTACTGGCTGTCACCATGCTCCTGGCCTTTGGTAGTCATTGATTTTTCAAATAATGTTCTAAGAGCAAGTTAGCACTAGGGGTCATGCCTGGGGCCCCAACAGTCACTGTAGGTGAGGAAAATAACACCACAAACCTCCAACCTAGTCCCTCATACTTTTTAACATTTTTTAAATTGTGTGTGTCTGTATGTGTGTGTGTGTGTGTGTGTGTGTGTGTATGTTTATTATGTATGTGTATTTACGTATGTGTGTGCGTGTTTGTGTGTGTGTGTTCACGTGCATGCACACATGCACACGCATGTGAGGGCAAGTGCTCTCAGAGTCCGGAAGTCGTGGCAGAATCTCCCGGAGCTGAGGTTACGGGCAGCTGTGAGGCAGCTAGCGTGACTGCTGGAGACTGTACTCGGGTCCTCTGCTCCCTCTTGCAATGCAAATACTGCCTTTAAAATAATAATGGTGATTTTTTTTTCTCATTAAAAATATCTAAAAATTGATAAATTCAATCAATGACCTAACTCCAGATAGCCAGGTCCCAAAACAAAATCATTAAAAAAGTGGGAAAAAAAAAAAAAAACCAAAGCAATATAAATCCTCCAAAAATTATCAACACCACAATAACGGCCTCCAGTGAGAATGATTGAGATGGAATCTCAAACAAAGAATTCAAAAAACAGTTACTATAAACATGGTCAAAGAAATTCTTTTTAAAAAATTAAAAAGAAAATAAAATTAACTCCAGAATGAATTTCAAAAGGACACAAACAGCTGGATGAAATAAGGAAGTCAATAAAAGATAGAAAAGAGGATTTTTTTTTTTTTTTTTTTTTTTTTTTTTTTTTTTTTTTTTTTTGGTTTTTCGAGACAGGGGTTATAAAAGAGGAATTTAGTGAAGCTCAAAATCTTGATAAAAATCCAAACTGAAAGGCTAAAAATGAGAAACACCGTAAGTTGAACAAAAGCATCACAGAGAGCCTCACCAACAGTGCAGACCAAAGAGAGGACAAAAGATCTGAGATTGAAGACAGAGGAGGGCTGAGAGTGCTCCAACAATAGAACTAAAACAACATGAAGGGGGCTGGAGAGGTGGCTCAGTGGTTAAGGGCACCGTCTGCTCTTCCAGAGGTCCTGAGTTCAATTCCCAGCAACCACATGGTGGATCACAACCATCTATAATGGGATCTGGTGCCCTCTTCTAGCAAGCAGATGTACGTGTGATAGAACACTCCTATGCATAAAATAAAGACATATTTTTAAAAAATAAAAAATAAAACAACATGAAGGTATCAGGGCTTTGCGAAATACCTGAGTCACTATGACAAGCACAAATCCGGGAAACGTGGGTGTGTGAAAGCAGAACTTCATTCTAAAAGCAAAAATAAATAAATAAATAAATAAATGCATTTGAAACAAAAATCACAGCAGAAAATTCCCAGCATTAAGGAAAGAGACGCCAAGCCAGATACGCAAGCGAGAATTGCCCCTCAATTCTAAACTGCTAAGTACACAGCACAGCGAGCGTGTGCGTTGAAAACAGTAGAAAGCGGCCAGGTGTGGTGGCGCCCACCTTTTAGCCAAGCACTCAGGAGGCAGAGGCAGGTGGGTCTCTGAGTTCGAGGCCAGCCTACATCGTGAGTTCCAGGTCAGCCAAGGCTACACAGAGAAACCCTGGAGAGAGAGAGAGAGAGAGAGAGAGAGAGAGAGAGAGAGAGAGAGAGAGAGCGCAAAGCCAAGCATAGTCCCATCAGAATAGCAGCTGAGCCAGGTGTGGTGGCGCACACCTTTAATTCCAGCACTCAGGAGGCAGAGGCAGGTGGATCTCTGTGAGTTCGAGGCCAGCCTGGTCTACAAAGCGAGTCCAGGACAGCCAAGGCTACACAGAGAAACCCTGTCTCAAAAACAAAAACAACTACAACAACAAAAAAACACAGAATAGCAGCTGAGGACTTAGAAGGATGTATTTCAAGTTTTGAAAGACAACACCTACCAATCCAGATTACTGTACTCAGCAAAGCTCTCTGTCATAACCAATGGGGAAAAAAAAGGAAAACAGGCCACAGGGATGCATAGCTGTCCAACAGGAAAGGAACTCTACTGTATTTTTGTCATCACTTTGTTTGATTTTAATTTCGGGGGTTTTGGGGTTTTTTTGTTTTGTTTTGTTTTGTTTTTCGTTTTGTTTTGTTTTTGTCTCCTTGGTCTTTTGTCTGTTTGTTTTGATTTTTGGTTTTGTGGGTTTTTGTCAAGGTAAAGCAGGTTGTTTCTTACTTTAGTTTTTGTCTTGTTTTTGTTTTTTTTTTTTAAGAAAAAGAATAAGAGGACATAAAGTTGGGTGGGTAGAAAAGCGAGGAGAATCTAGAAAGAGTTTGGGGAAGTTCCAGAAAAACAGGATTAAAATACAGTGTATGAAAAAAAAAAACTTAATACAAAAAATAGTCCTGCTGTTGGAAAGGACCCAAGTTTGGTGCCTAAAACCCACATTTAACAGCTTATGACCTCCTATAACCCAGCTCCAGGACATCTGCTGTATCTGGCCTCTGAAGGCACTGGAATTCATGTGCATGTGCGTACACGTGCATACACACGTGCACACACACACATTCAAAATTAATTAAGGGCAAATCACCAGGCAAAGTGATTTTAATCCCAGCAGGCGGAAGGCAGAGGTAAACAGATCTCTGTGAATTCAAAGCCAGCTATTGCTACATCGTGAAATACTGTCCCAAATACATAAATATTCATCAGATCTTAAATGAGTAACTTAAGAATGTACCTCAAAGCCTTAGAAAAACAAAAATAAGTCTAATCAGCCAGTGATGGGCTTCATGTATGGCTCATTGGTAGAGTATTTGCCTAGAACCCCCCAAGTGAGGGCTTAGAGGCATGACTCAGTGGGAAAGCACCCTCTTAGAATCTCCCAGTGAGGGGCTGGGGGTGTGGCTCAGTGGTAGAGCCCCTGCCTAGAATCCCCCAGTGAGGGGCTGGGGTGTGGCTCAGTGGTAGAGCCCCTGCCTAGAATCCCCCAGTGAGGGGCTGGGGGCGTGGCTCAGTGGTAGAGCCCCTGCCTAGAATCCCCCAGTGAGGGGCTGGGGCGTGGCTCAGTGGTAGAGCCCCTGCCTAGAATCCCCCAGGGAGGGGCTGGGGGTGTGGCTCAGTGGTAGAGCCCCTGCCTAGAATCCCCCAGGGAGGGGCTGGGGGTGTGGCTCAGTGGTAGAGCCCCTGCCTAGAATCCCCCAGGGAGGGGCTGGGGGCGTGGCTCAGTGATAGAACTTTTATCAGTAGAGCTCTTGTCTAGTATACACAAGGTCTTAGGATTGATTTCCAGAAGGAGGAGGAGGAGAAAGAGGAAGAGAGGAAAGAATACACTTAGGTCTGGAGAGATTGCTTTTGTTGGAGACCTGGTTCAGTTCTCAGTGCCCACACTGTGGCAGATAACCATCCATAACTGTAGTTCCAGGAGATCCCTCTCTTCTGACCGCCTCAGGCATGAGGTATCAGGTGGTACGCGGAAATACAAACGGGGAAAACACTCATACATATAAAAGAAAATAAATGAAAAAAAAAAAAAAAAAAGAGTATGTAAAACCAAACCAAACAAAGAACCTCCAGGCCCATCTGAATCCATCGCAAGTGGACGGATGAAGAAACGGCTTCTGGCATCGCCTTCCACATGAATTACCAGCCCCAAAACATCAATGGTATCAAGTTCAGAGGTTAAAGTAGACCTCTCCTCGAGTCCAAGTTCCTTCCATCTGGAGCAGGACGGCAAGTCAGAACACAAGAAAAACACAAAGTCCCTGAAGCAACCCTTCGTGGGTTCCGGGGACTGAGGCCATCGCATGAGCCGCCTCACAAACCAGTTTCAGAGTCAAGGGACTGGAGTGGATTCAGTACTGCGCTGATGCCATGGGAAACAGGAGGCTTGTAATCCCACAAGGAAGTTTTCACCCCCTCTCCCAGGATCAGCCCTAACCAGCCTGTCCAGGGCTGTAACAATACCACCTGCCCCACCTCCACCTCAGCGTGCGTACCAGGGGGTGTTGAATTGCTTCCTCTTCCACCTCCTGGAAGGACAGCAAAGTTGGCCGCCCTTCCGAGGGCTTCCCAGACCCGTGGCCCCTCGGCACATCTCTCTCTCTTGCTCACCCTGGCCCAGCTCTGGCTTTGACACTTTGTTCTTCTGACTTGGGCAAAAGTTAAAGAAACTTGGAGCAGTTTCCAAGAAGAGAGCCAAGAACAGACATGGGTAGTGGCGGGGAGAGGCCCAGGGAAGGGGGACAGTATTGTAAGACAAGGAGGGAGGGAGAGTGAGATTTGAGTGTATGGTCCTTCTGTGTCGTTCAGCCCCCCCCTCCCCGGCCCACCCACACTGTCCTTCAGCCTCAGCCCGCTGTATTCACAGTCACCAAAGCATGAGCCACAGAGACAGAGAGAGATGAGAAGAGACAGCAGAGGCACGCCGAGCGAAAGGAAGGGAATACTGGGCATGATGTCTGCCGTGCGTGAAGCCCCGGGTTCCATCCTCAGCAACCTCCAAGCAAAACCAGGTGTAAGTGTACATGCTGAAAGATCCAGAATTGAAGGTCGCTTTTGACTACATAGAAAGCTCTAAGAGATTTTTGAGACCCTGTCTCAAAAAAGGAAAAGGCAGCTGAGCGTTGTGGCGCACTCCTGTAATCCCAGCATTCAGGGGAGCAGAGGCAGGAGGATCGCTGTGAGTTCCAGGCCAGCCCTGTCTACAAAGTGAGTCCAGGACAGCCAAGGCTACACAGAGAGACCCTGTCTTGAAAAAAGGGGGCGGGGGAGGAGAATGAGGGGCGATGGGCAGGGACAGGCTAGAGAGATGCGTCGGTGGTTAAGAGCCTGTTCTTGCAGAAGATACAAGTTTGGTTCCAGCTATAACTCCAGATCCAGAGGGTCCGACGCCCTCTTCTGACTTCTGTGGGCAACTGCACTCACATGCACATAACAGATCCATATACATAATTAAAATTTTAAAATACATCTTAAGTAGAAATGGGGGGGTTGCGGGGGGGGGGGAGGTTACAAGTGTTTCATCCCCGACCCTTCAGAGGAACAGTCAAGTTGGGTCCACTTCCAAGGCCCTCTCAGACCCTTTACCTCAGTTTACCCATCTTTCTTTCCCTTTTATTCTTTCTTTCTTTTTTTGACAAACAGTGATATCCTGTGTGTCCTTTCAACACACGTCTTTTAAGATCCTTTATCTTTATCTTGGGGCTGGAGAGATGGCTTAGAGGTTAAGAGCACCATCTGCTCTTCCAAAGGTCCCGAGTTCAATTCCCAGCAACCACATGATGGCTCACAACCACCTGTAATGAGATCTGGTGCCTTCTTATGGTGGGCAGGCACACGTGTGGCAGAATGCTGTGTAAAAAATAAGTAAATCTTTTAAAAAAAAAAAAAAAGATCCTTTATCTTGAGACTGAGAGAAATTCATAGAGAATTTCAGAGACAAACCACAAGACATGGAAGACTGCAAGAAGAGGCTAGCGAAACAAATGCCCAAAAAAATGAGGGCTCTGTGGGGAGGGCAGGGGCCTTAGGCAAAGCCTCCCAGGCAGGGTGGCAGAACTGGACTTGAACACCAAGGCGCAAAACAGAAAAGCTCAAAAGAGAGCTCGATCCAGTGCTGGATCTACAACACTCCCTCCTTGTCCCATTAATTTTTTTGGCCAACACTCCAGAACCCCACCTTCTCCTCAACCCAGGCCCAGAGTGGAGAGAAGCCTTTGCCCTCCCTAATTCCAAGGCAAATAGCAAGCACTGGCCACACGGAGGAGATTTAAGGTCAGCCTTCATGCCAGGAGGCCCCAGTCAAGTGACAGAGGGTTCTAGAGGTGTGGCCCCCGCTCATCCCACCATGCCAGCTGGCTGAGAGCCCAGGGTCTACAGGGAAGGTATGATGGGATGGTAGGAGGGGATTAAGCTCATTGGAAGAACCAGGAAGGGGGGAGCAGGGCAGAGGAGGAGCCTGGAAAAGGATAATTTAAGAGCAGGCACCCTCCCCCGCACCCACCCACACCCACCCCAGCATACACAAGAGCTCCAGAACCTTGCTACAGAACACTGGGACACAGGTGAGGGGTGGCTCCCAAGAGAGGTCACTGGCTCCATCTCTGAGAAGTCTTCTGGGACTCACGTATCTGTCTCAGCTTGTGTCTCCTATGCCCTCTGTGCTCCCTCAGGCCCCGTTAGAAGCAGGGCGCTCTCTCTCTCTCTCTCTCTCTCTCTCTCTCTCTCTCTCTCTCTCTCTCTCTCTCTTTCTCTCTCTCTGTCTCTGTCTCTCTGTCTCTCTCTCTCTCTCTCTGTCTTTCATCCATTCCAACCTATTTTTTTTTTTCTTCTGCTTCTCTTTAAACAAAGAGCAGTGGCACACATGTCATTTTAATATATATCTTTTAGGACTCTTTCTTGTACAGTGTCTGCCCCGGCGTGGTTTTGGGGTTTTGTTTTGGTTTGGGTTTTGTTTATTTGGGGGGGGTGTTTTGTTTTTCGTTTGGTTTCTTTCTTGTTGCTTGATTTGGTTTTGAGCTTGTTTGTTGGGAGTTTTGCCGCTGGTTTTATTTGAATGCGTTGTTTCGGCGGGTTTTTTTGAGACATAGCCCTTGGCTGGGTGGAAGCCTACCATGTAGATAAGGCTACCCTCAAACCGTTAATGGTTTTCCTGTCTTCCCATGTTGGATTGCAGGCATGCAGCCCTTAGGATTAGCCTGACTCTGTTTTCTTGGTGTGAATCTCTGAGCAAGGTATAGTGCCGAATATCTGTAATCTCGTCTCTCAAGGGACTGGGTGGGGCTCAAGTGAGTCTGAAAGCCAGCACGGGTTACAGAGTGAAACCCTGTCTTAACAGACTGGGGTGGGGAAGTGTGTGTATCTGGTTCTCCAACTCAGTCTCTCTTCATCTTCTAGCTAGTGTACTCTCTCTCTCTCTCTCTCTCTCTCTCTCTCTCTCTCTCTCTCTCACACACACACACACACACACACACACACACACACACACACATTTCTCCTGTGTCAGTCTCTCTCCTGTGATTTTCTCTATTTGACTGTATCTCTCTCTCTATCTCTCTCTCTGTCTCTGTGTGTGTGTGTGTGTGTGTGTGTGTGTCTTATTATTTCTTTTGTGAAAGTCAGTGTTTTGATAGATGGTTTAAGTTAGACCAAATGAGAGATATATGAAAGCTGGATAGATAGATTATACACGATATGCTGGTAGATAGTAGTTAATACAGCTGTATAAACAGAAAGGACGTAGATTCCATGGTTCCCTGTTTCATTACTGTTTCTTTAAGTCCTTGTAGCTGTCTGTCTCCACCTGTCACTGCATCCCTTTCCATTCTGGCAATCTGTCCTTGTCTTCACACCCTTCGATCTGTCCTTCTTCCTTCTTCCTCCTCATCCTCTTACCCCTGTGATGTCACCTCTGTCTCTCCTCCTCTCCACTGTCCCGTTGCCTGGGCCCTGGCAATTCCAGAGGAATTAAAGGGATCCCATTCTCTCCCTCTTCCACTCTCCCCCCCCCACAACCCCCTCCGCAGGCACCGCAGCTGCCTTCACTATGGACGGTGTGAGCATGGCCATCTTGTTTCTCCTGCTGGCTGTCATCTCTCTGTCCCTGACCTTCAGTTCATGGGGCAAGGGCCAGCTGCCTCCAGGACCCAAACCTCTCCCCATCCTGGGAAACCTGTTGCAGCTCCGCTCCCAAGACTTGCTGACCTCCCTCACTAAGGTACAAGGGGACCTTCCCTCTGGTAAAGGGCAGTGGGGAAGGGGAAGGGTTCCTATGACCACAGAGCCCCCCAAGGAAACTCTCTCTTCTCCTTCCAGCTAAGCAAGAAGTATGGGTCAGTGTACACAGTGTACCTGGGGCCCAGGCGGGTGATCGTCCTCAGTGGATACCAAACTGTGAAGGAGGCGCTTGTGGACAAAGGGGAAGAGTTCAGCGGCCGCGGCTCGTACCCTGTCTTTTTCAACTTCACCAAGGGTGACGGTAAGCCAGCCCACATCTCCTCCGTCTTCTAGTCTTTTGAATCCCTAGGAAGGAAATCAGAGTCGTGTCACGTCGATGACATCCAGAGCAGCAGATCTCATAATGACCTCACGAAGGGCACAGACAAGCATTCCTGAGGGGAGGGTGGGATCCGAGCAACCATGTCCACTCCAGTCCAACCCTACGTTTGCCCCAATCCTTACCCTATCTCAGCAGCGTCATCAAATTTCCACTCAACCAAGTGCCAAGTTATTATTGACCTTTGCCTCTTTGTCTGCCTCGACCCAACTCCGATCTCTATCAGGGCCCCATCCGGGTTCCCCATTTCAAATCCTCTCTCATTTGGGGGTGGGGGGCGCAGGGCAGGTGTTTGTTTGCATCTTGTTCGAGACAGGATTTGTCTCTGCCTGTCTTCGCACCCTGCGTGAGGCAGCAATACAGTCATGGAGACGCCCTGTGGAACATGGGTGATGAGGATAGAACCCGTTTCTCCACGTGTGCATGGCGATCACCTCACCCACTGAGCCGTCTCTTTAACTTGGTCTTTCTCCCTTTCATCTGCTTCAGCAGTTAATTCTTTACTATGTCAAAAGGAATCATGATTTTATTTTATTTTTTTTTTTTTTTTAAAGAAATCCAAGACTTAGGGCTGGAGAGACAGCTCTTCCAGAGGACCCAGGTTCAATTCCCAGCATCCACATGGCAGCTCACAGCTGTCTGTAATTCCAGTTCCAGGGGTCCCTGACATTCTCACAGAGACATACATGCAAGCAAGACACCAATACACATAAAATTTTTAAAAAAAATTACAAAATCCAAGATGTTGATCCCATGATTCTTAGCTCAATGAAAAACACATGCCATCGCAAGACTGCGACATCCCGACATGGTCAGAACTGGGTTGGGGAGCTGTAGGAACCAGAAGGAAGTGCCTGGCCCAGCCAGGGAGGAATTCCTACCCCAGAGGCCTCCTGAACTGAGACCTGAAAGATGAAGGTGGCTAGTGAGGTCAAGACGGGGTGAAAGTGTTCAGGGGCTCAGGGGATGACTCAGAGGATGAAGCACTTGCCGCAGAAGCAGGAGATTGAGAGTTCAGATCCTCAGCACTCACGTAAATGCCAGGTAGGTGCGCATGGCAGCTGCCTGTAATCCCAGCACAGGAAAAGCAGTGACAAGGGATCGCCAGAGAGTCCCAGAGCTGGATAAAGAGACTAGGTGGATTCGCAGACTCTGGATTCAAGTGAGAGCCGCTGCCTTAATAAAACAGATGGGGACCGTGACTGAGGAAGACAGCTGGTATCAATAATAATAATAATAATAATAATAATAATAATAATAATAGTAATAATAATAACGACGACAATGATAATGCATGAGACCAGTGACATGGCTCAGGAGGTAATGGTGCCTGCTGCCAAGCCCAACTGCCTGAGTTCAATCCCTGGGCCTGCATGGAAAGAGAGAACTGACTCCTGCAAGTTATTCTCTGATCTCCACACATTTACGGCACATGTGCACACACACACACACAATAAATAAATAAATGTAACACTGTAATAATTAATAATAATAATGATGATGTACAAAAAGAGTCCAACACGGTGGCACACACTTGTAATGGCAGCACTGGGTGGGCAGAACCACAGGAATCTTTGCAAGTTCAAGTCCAGCCTGGCCTACGTAATGAGTTCCAGGCCAGCCACGGTTACATAGGGAGGCACCATCAAGAAGAAAAGTAAAAGGGGGTGTCTGAGATGCAGCTCAGTGATTGAGTCCTTGCCTTGTGTCTGTGTGGCCCTTGGTTCAATCAATCCTAGTACCAAAAATTTAAAAAGTGGGGAAGGGACTGACTTCTATGAAGGGCTGTGCAAAGGTTCAGAGACCAGGCCTGTCGCCTGGGTGATTTGCCAGTGTTTATTTTTCTTGCTTGCCTCTCTTGTTTGTGCACTCAGTAAAACAAGCAATCATCAACAAGGTCTGGTGACAATGACAAGGTCACGGTGGCATGAAACATAGGTCCTTTACCCTGCCTTTCTGACAGCCTAGTGATCAGGGTTTGGTTTGGTTTTTGGTTTTTCGAGACAAGGTCTCTCTGTGTAGCCTTGGCTGTCCTGGACTCGCTTTGTAGACGAGGCTGGCCTCGAACTCACAGCGATCTATCCTCCTGCTTCTGCCTCCCCGAATGCTGGGATTAAAGGCGTGCACCACCACCGCCCATCGTCAGTGACCAGGTTTTTTACAGGGGACTATGGAGGCACCACCATCAGGTGAGGAAAGTCCAGAGTCCTGCAGAACCAACAGTGGGCACGTGGTCCAGTCCAGAGTCAGGAAGGGTTTGCTGAAAGAGTGGGGCTGGAGCAAGATTCTCAACTGAATCCTCCTGGAAGACCATCAAGAAGAGATGGCTCGGGTCAGTGGCTGCAGCTCGAGGGGGGCCGGCAGCTGGCCTCACCATCCTCCCTCCCTCTCCCCAGGCATCGCCTTCTCCAATGGAGAACGCTGGAAGGCCCTCCGAAGGTTCTCCGTGCAAATCCTGCGGAACTTTGGGATGGGAAAACGGAGCATCGAGGAGCGGATCCTGGAGGAAGGCAGCTTCCTGCTGGAGGTGCTGAAGAAAACGGAAGGTCAGGTCACACCCCAGGAATGGTATCCATCCTGCTTATGGGCGCCAAAGCTCAGGTTTTGAACAGAAGCTTCTGGAAGCCTCTCACTCTGCTCGTGGTGGGAACAGTCCTTCTCGGGGCTAATGGGCATGAGGTCATCTCAGGCTTGCCTTATGAACACAGCTCTGCTGTGCTGTCTAGAGCATCCAAAACTCACCACAGGCCTGGAGAGTGGACTCAGCAGTTAGGACCAGCTCAGTTCCTAGGCACTCACAAGGTGGTTCACCACCATTCTATAATTCCCGTTCCAGGGGAATCCAACGCCTTCCTCTAACCTTCACGGGTAGCAAGCAAGCATAGGGTGCATATACATACCCTCAGGCAAAACACACAAGATAAAATGAATAAATCTAATTTAAAGTGGGGGTGGGGGTGAGGCAGAGGGAGGGGAGGGGAGGGGGAGGGGAGAGTAGCACCACATCTGGACCTGGGTGTGCTAGTGCATACCTGTAATCCCAGGATTGAGAAGGTAGAGGCAGGATGACCAGGAGTTCAAAGGTCACCCTTGGTTAAATAGTGAGTTTCAAGCCAGTCTGCATTACATGAGACCCTGTTCAAAAAATGAAAACTGGCGGGGGTCGGGGAGTGGGCTAGAGAGATGGCTCGATGATTAAGAGCACTTGCTGCTCTTGCAGAGGACTTGAGATTGGTTCCCATGTAGCAGTTCACAACTTCCTGTAACTCCAGTTTCAGAGGGTCCGACAGCCTCTCTGGCCTCTATGGACATCCACACACATGTGCACAAACACACAGAAAGATATGCACAAACATACACATAATTGAAACTAAATTTTTTTTTTTTTTTTTTTTGGTTTTGACCATTTTGTTTCTCATGGGGTTTACAATAAAAAAGGTAGAACACCTTCCTAGAATTTCCCCCGAGTCAGGGGGCTTGAAGGAGTGGCTCAGTGGTAGAGCCCCTGCCTAGAATCCCCCAATGAGGGGCTGGGAGTGTGGCTCAGTGGTAGAGCCCCTGCCTAGAATTCCCCAGTGAGGGGCTAGGGGCATGGTTCAGTGGTAGAGCTCCTGCCTAGAATCCTCCAGTGAGGGGCTGGGGGCGTGGCTCAGTGGTAGAGCCCCTGCCTAGAATCCCCCAGTGAGGGGCTAGGGGCATGGTTCAGTGGTAGAGCTCCTGCCTAGAATCCCCCAGTGAGGGGCTGGGGGCGTGGCTCAGTGGTAGAGCCCCTGCCTAGAATCCCCCAGTGAAAGGCTGGGGCGTGGCTCAGTGGTAGAGCCCCTGCCTAGAATCCCCAAGTGAGGGGCTGGGGGCGTGGCTCAGTGGTAGAGCCCCTGCCTAGAATCCCCCAGTGAGGGGCTGGGGCGTGGCTCAGTGGTAGAGCCCCTGCCTAGAATCCCCCAGTGAGGGGCTGGGGCGTGGCTCAGTGGTAGAGCCCCTGCCTAGAATCCCCCAGTGAGGGGCTGGGGCGTGGCTCAGTGGTAGAGCCCCTGCCTAGAATCCCCCAGTGAGGGGCTGGGGCGTGGCTCAGTGGTGGAGCCCCTGCCTAGAATCCCCCAGTGAGGGGCTGGGGTGTGGCTCAGTGGTGGAGCCCCTGCCTAGAATCCCCAGTGAGGGGCTGGGGCGTGGCTCAGTGGTAGAGCCCCTGCCTAGAATCCCCCAGTGAGGGGCTGGGGCGTGGCTCAGTGGTAGAGCCCCTGCCTAGAATCCCCCAGTGAGGGGCTGGGGCGTGGCTCAGTGGTGGAGCCCCTGCCTAGAATCCCCCAGTGAGGGGCTGGGGCGTGGCTCAGTGGTGGAGCCCCTGCCTAGAAGTCCCCAGTGTTTGTCTGTTGGATGATTAGAGGCCATACGATGTGTTTGTGGTCTATCCTGGGATAAGGCTGTCCTCAAGGATTGTGCATGGGACTGCACTGTGCAGTCTGCTGCGCTCTGATGTTGATTTATTTGTGTGTCACTTCTTCTGCTGCTTATTTGTACGCCTCGTGATGTCACAGTGTGCCCTGCTGTGAATTACTGACGTGTGCTGTGCGGCAGGAGGATGGAGCTATACACTGGTATCATGAGGAAGTACATTGGGACTCGTTTTGGGATGTCTGTGGGCTGACTGTGCTGGCACATTTTTGTGTGTGTGTCTGATTGATTTGTGATTTTCTGTTTTGTTTCTTTCACTGAGACGAGGTCTGTCATAGCCCACTTGGCCTTTCGCATAGCCCAGGCTGGCCTCAGAGTCACTGTGTGAGCCAGGCGTGGTGGCACACGCCTTTAATCCCAGCACTCGGGAGGCAGAGGCAGGCGGATCTCTGTGAGTTCGAGGCCAGCCTGGTCTACAAAGCGAGTCCAGGACAGCCAAGGCTACACAGAGAGACCCTGTCTTGAAAAAAAAAAAAAAAAAAAAAGCCACTGTGCAGCTGAGGAAGAGCTGGAACGCCTGTTTCCTGCCTCCAACTCCCAAGTGCTGAAATTGCAGATGTCAAACTCTATTTTGTTTTTAATTTAGGACTTTTTTTTTTAATGTGTATCTGGTTTTGTGCTAGTATATGCCAAGTACATGTGAGTGCCTGCAGAGGTCAGGAGAAAGTGTCAGGTCCCCTGAGGGCAGAGCTCTAGGCAACTGTTAACAGCCTGATGTAGACGGCCTGAGCCCAAAAAACGCCCCAATTGTCTGGTGTTGAGACAGTTTGGAGCCTATAGCCCAGGCTGACCTCAAACTTGCAGCCGTCCTCCTGCCTCAGACCCTCACCTGGGGTTACAAGTGCCAGCCACCCTTGTGGACTCTTTTGGCTGGACTTACTGGTGATTTTGTGAGCGGATGTTCGCTGTGATATCTAGCTGTGTCGTGGGCAGTGTACCATGTCCAAGAACAGCCCGTCCTAGGGGTAAGTCTTCTTGTTCCGCAGGATATGGCGAGAGTTCTGTGTTGTGGGTGACAGTGCCAAATACTTTGGGAGCCTTGTCATATTGCATGCGAGTGGCCGGCCACGTGTGAGTGTTCCGGAGCCGTGGTAACCCTCTATCCGGCTGTTTGCACGTGTTGCCCTACCAGAGCTTGGCACTGACCCCGCCTCGCCTCCCCGCCCCAGGCAAGCCCTTCGACCCCGTGTTCATCCTGAGCCGCTCGGTGTCCAACATCATCTGCTCCGTCATCTTCGGAAGCCGCTTCGACTACGACGATGAGCGGCTGCTCACCATCATCCGCTTTATTAACGACAACTTCCAGATTATGAGCAGCCCCTGGGGCGAGGTCAGCACTCTGAGGTCAACCAGGTTGCGGGGTGGGGGTGGGGTGGGAGGTCGAAGGGGCCACAGGGTCTACCCATGGAGAAAGAAACAGCAGGGGCCGGTGAGGTGACGCATACCTAGAGCCCCAGCACTAAATTCCTGACCAACCCAGAGCTAAAGAGCCAGACCACATCTCAGAAAAAATAAGCAAGTAAAACCAACAGAGACGAGATGTAGGCTGGTCTGGCCTGACCCGCCCCCACTCCTTACCTTATAACCTCACCCCCAGGTACACAGTCCACTCGTCCTCCTCCCCCTTGCCCCCTCCCCCCCTTTTCCACCCTTGCGGAATTTGGCAGCCCCTGCCAAGAGCCGGTCAGAGTCTATTTAACCTGCTGGCCCTTACTTAGCCCATCAGCTAAGCACACGGCCCGCCTCGCTTCAAGAAGCCCCTTCCAACTCTGCTCTCTAGATGTACAATATCTTCCCGAGTCTCTTGGACTGGATTCCCGGACCGCATAGACGCATGTTCCGGAACTTTGGAGGCATGAAAAAGCTCATCGCCCGCAGCGTCCGGGAACACCAGGACTCCCTAGACCCCAACTCTCCCCGGGACTTCATCGACTGCTTCCTTACAAAGATGGAACAGGTAGCCAGGAGATGAAAAAGCCTCTCACGTGAAGCCCTCGTGCTGCCCCCCTCCCCCCTCCACCCCGGGCCCCACCCACCTCAAATCTGCAGGGTTCTCAGCCCGGACAGAGTCGGGCACTCGTTTCCACAGGAGGAGCTGTGGCACCTGGCCCTGCTGGACTGCTGCCCGGAGCCACAGCCAATTAACAGATCATTAAGCCAGTTGTTGTGGTTGGCCAAGTTGTTCACCCTGGCATCTGGCAGCGTTGCCACTTTTTCTCTCTCCCTTCACACCCCTGCTCAAAAAAAAAAAAAAAAAAAAAAAAAAAAAGTTAGCTCAAGAGGGACAGAACTGGTGACCAGTGACACGGGTCATACAGGCTCCAAAGTATAGGATTCCTCCAGGCCCTGACTCATACACAGCCTCATCGCTCGACCCCCCACAGGAGAAGCAAAACCCGCTGAGCCACTTCCATATGAATACCCTGCTGATGACCACGCACAACCTGCTCTTCGGTGGCACGGAGACTGTGAGCACCACCATGCGCCATGCCTTCCTCATTCTCATGAAGTACCCCAAAGTGCAAGGTACGCGCGCGCGCGGGCAGCAAAAGGGCCGCTCTACATTCGTCTCTCTTCTCCCGCCCTCACCCACCGAGAGACCGGCCCCAGCTACCTGACCGCCAGGGTCCACACGCGGCGCTGGTGATTCCCCGTTCTGGTCAAGCCTGTGCAGTATGGGCCTTGCCCCCAACACGTGTGACCCCGCCAGGCCTGATTCCTTCTCCCTTTGGCCTCTCAAAACCCGCGTCCCGCGTCCCAGGCACATAGTCTGCTCAGCACTTCAACCTCTTCCCAACAGCACGACCTACCTCGAGCACAGCATGTGCGCCTCCCACTCCCCAAAGCGCCTCCTCCTTGGGTGTCGGTCTCCCTGGCTTGGCCAAAGACCTCTAACCCTAACCCCACACAGCCTACCCCTGGGTTCATGAACCTCAAAAGCCCTTCTAGAAATCAAACGAGGGTCCTGGGATGCAAGCAGCCTTGAAGCCCACCCGCACAAAGCCACACCCAGAACCCCCCCCCCCTTGCAACCACCACCATTTGCCCTCTCTCTAAAACAAAGGCTTTGAAACCCAGACTTACCAGACCTTGCAGCTATCCTCCTGCCTCAGCTCCCGACTTGATCCTTTCCGGTGCACTCTCACAAACCTGTTCCAGTCCCAGCTGCTCCTCAAGAACCATTATCCTTCCGCCCCCAGCCCGGGTGCAAGAGGAGATCGACCGCGTGGTGGGGCGCTCGCGGATGCCGACGCTGGAGGACCGCGCCTCCATGCCTTACACAGACGCGGTGATCCACGAAGTACAGCGCTTCGCAGACGTCAGTCCCATGAACCTGCCGCATCGTGTCATCCGGGACACGCCTTTCCGCGGCTTCCTGATACCTAAGGTGTGCTGGGGCCCCCCCCGAAACGACATGAGGTAACCTAGGCTCTTGTCATTGGCCCAAGGGGTACCCCTTGACCTTAGCAGTCAGCTCCCAGGGTGCAAAACCGCAGAGATGGGAAGTTGCTTATTTCCAATTTTTTTTTTAACATTATTCTTCAATTTTTAATTGTATCTTCTATGTGTATGAGTGGTTGTTGTACCTGAACATATGTACGTCTGTGCGCCATATGCATACGGTGCCCGACGAGGCCAGAAGAGAGTGTTGTTTCTTCTAGAACTAAAGTTACAGATGGTTGGAAACTACCATGTGGATGCTGGGAATTGAACCCATGTCCTCCGCAAGAGCAGCCAGTGTCCTTAATAGCCGAGCCATCTCTCCTGCCCAGTTTTTATTTATTTGCTTCTTTCGGTTTTTTGTTTGTTTGTTTGTTTTTGTTTTTGTTTTTGTTTTGTTTTGTTTTTTATTGTTTTGTTTTTGAGGCAGAAGTCTCTTGTAGCCCTCGAACTCCCTCTTGTGACTGAGGGTAGATTCGAACTCCTGATGGTCTAGGCTCCACCCACGGCGTGCTGAGATTACAAGTGTAGGCCACCACCCCTGGTTTAGCCATCATAGATTCTTAAAAACAGAGTCCTTTCCCAGAAACCCCATCTCATACCAGAAGGGACTGGAACTCCAGGCCCCTCCTTGGCTCTCTCTCCAGAATCGCCCCACACACACACACACCCGCCCCACCCTCCCTACACCCCACGTAGCCCCACTCCCGCTCAGAAATCCTGCATCTACTTCTACAAAACTCCAGGCCAGGGGTGGCCCCATTCGTTTCTGGGATCTCAGCAACGACTTCTAGTACCTATCTCTTGGAACCCTAAATGGAGTCTGTGACCCCCACTTTACAAGTCCCTGGGAGCTCTGTCTTTGCAGCGTGGAAACCCGAGTTTGCGGTGGGAGTTGGGGGGCACGGGGGGGGGGGGAGGACAAACCATCTTCCAGAACAGAGAGACAGCTCAGCAGTTAAGAGCACTGTCTGCTCTTCCATGGGACCCAGGTTGGATCCCCCAGCGTCCTCAGAGCAACTCTCATAACCTCAGGTCCAGGAGACCAGCCGCCATTGCGCGCGCGCGAACACACACACATACATGCTGGCGAGCGCTCATACACATAAAATAAGAATTCTTTTTTAAAATCCTCAGTGAGTCGACATCATTGACTCTGCCTCCTCACCCACCCAGGGCACAGACGTCATCACACTTCTTAACACGGTGCACTATGACTCTGACCAGTTCAAGACGCCTCAGGAGTTCAACCCCGAGCATTTTCTGGACGCCAATCAATCCTTCAAGAAGAGCCCCGCCTTCATGCCGTTTTCGGCTGGTGAGAGATGAAGCCGCTCTTTTGAATCGTGTTTCTAACATTGCTTTCCAAACCCTCTCCATCTATCCCATCCCATCCTTAGCTCCATCCATGGTTTGGCATGCAGAAATTTCCCTTTTCCAATTTGGTTCCTTTAAGGTAGAAACCAATTACTTTAAGAATGACCATGATCAAACTTTCCACTAGGTGGCGCTGCCGGTTCTGGTTTTTCTTAACTCTACCTTGCCAAGCTGGCTCTCGTCCCCTGCCCACCCCACCCCACGTCCCCCACCCCCATACCCCCATGTCCCCACCCCACTCCCCGCCCCACACTTCTCCAAGGAAGGGGGCGGGAAGCGAGGAGTGGGGCGGGAATCCTAATAACTCAGTACTGGGAGGAGGAAACGAGGAATAAAGTCGGATACGTTGCCTTTTGTGGGCCAGATTCTGCCTCTGAGAAGGGACAGTGCCTGAGAGTTGGGTTCCGTACCCAGATCACACTGGGTTGCACCCCAGCTCCATGCCAGCTGTGGTAACGTTCTGATGTAGGATTTGACCCAGGCAGGTCGCACTCATAACTGGCAGCTACCTGGGCTTCGTTCCCCTCAAAAACTTTAGCTGCCTGTGTCGATAACATCCCCAACCGTTATCTTCAGACCCACATATTTTCCTCTGTGAATAGGGGGGGTGGCCGGGGGGGGTGCAGCCCACACACCCGCTTACCCCACCGCCCCTCTCGGGCCCCTCCCACTCACACAGGCCGCCGACTGTGTCTTGGGGAGCCGCTGGCGCGCATGGAACTCTTCATATACCTCACCTCCATCCTGCAGAACTTCACGCTGCATCCGCTGGTGCAGCCTGAGGACATCGACCTGACCCCGCTCAGCTCCGGGCTGGGCAATTTGCCAAGGCCTTTCCAGCTGAGTATGCGCGTTCGCTGAGTCCCTCTTCCCCTGCCCTTCCTTCCCCAAGCCCTGGACCCGCCACATACCTGTGGAACCTAGCTCGTATTCATAGAAAGAGCGGCACAACGGAGGCGAAATGCCCACCTTACACCCGCGAAACCTGCTCAGTAATGCACCCTTTTCCAGGCTTTTTGTATCATTTCCTGATTTTTGTTTTTTTTTTTTTTTTTTTTTTTTAATCTTGATAATAGATTTGTATCTGACTTGGCTGAATTAAATAATACGAGAGGAAAAACGCTTTATGGTAGTGGTTTTCAACCTGTGGGTGGTGGCAACCCCTTTGGGGGTCGAATGACCCTTTCACAAGGGATCGTCTAAAACAATCTGCATATCAGATAGTCACATTATGATTCATAGCAGCAAAATCACAGTTATGAAGTAGCAACAAAAATCATTTTATGGGCTGGAATAATGGCTCAGCAGTTAAGAGCACTGGCTCCTCTTCCAGAGGGCCTGAGTTCAATTCCCAGCAACCACATGGTGGCTCACAACCATCTATAATGAGATCTGGCGCCCTCTTCTGTCATGCAAGTGTACATGCAGATAGAGCACTCATATAAATAAATAATAATAATTTTTTTGTGCTTTGTGTTTTGAGACAGGGTCTCTCTGTATAGCCTTGGCTGTCCTGGAACTCTCTTTGTAGACCAGGCTAGCCTCGAATTCACAGCGATCCACCTGCCTCTGCCTCTCAAGTGCTGGGATTAAAGGCGTGCGCCACCACTGCCCGGCAATAATAATAATTTTATGTTTGGGGTCACCACAACATAAGGAACTGTATTAAGGGGTCCAGCATCAGGCAGGTTAAGAGCCGCAGCTTTATAGTGACCGGAATAGGAAGTCTGGATGCAGAGGGCGGGTGGAACATCCATCCTAGGTCCCGCCCATTCTAAGCCCCTCCTGGAGTGACCGACGCAAAGTCACTGTGCTGTCTGGGCTACAGAATGAGTTAAAAGCCAGTGTAATTAGGCTTTGTCTCATAGTTAATTTTTGGTTAAGTGTTGAAGCTATGTCTCACTGACAGAATTCTTGCCAGCATGGATGACCACGTTCTTTTTTTTTTTTTTTTTTTTTTTTTTTTTTTTTGGTTTTTCGAGACAAGGTTTCTCTGTGTAGCCTTGGCCATCCTGGACTCACTTTGTAGACCAGGCTGGCCTCGAACTCACAGCGATCCGCCTGCCTCTGCCTCCCCGAGTGCTGGGATTAAAGGCGTGCGCCACCACGCCCGGCAATGATGACCACGTTCTTCGTCCAGTCTCCAGTACTGGAAACGGAGGTGCTGGGGAGGGGGCGGGGCCAATGTTTTCTGGAGACCAGCTGGAAAGGAAAAGATGTAGGGGCCTAAAGACAGAGAGGCAGAGAAACCAAGAAAGAGGGGAAAGGTCACCAGGAGCGATACCAAGCAGGGGCTTGTGGGATTGAAGCTGGAGATCCCGAGAGGCTGAGGAAGAGAAGCGATTACAACCGCGCATGCGGGGCTTCCTAAGGATGCTTCTAGACGATTCCTTCAACTCTCTCTATGGAACAAAGAAGCATTGTTATTACACATTTGTGGGGCAAACGGAGACTCGGAAAGGTGAGGCAGTCTGCCCAACATCACACAGTCAGAAACGAGAAGAGCTGGGATCTGAACACTGATTCCGCCACAGAGACTGCCGTTCTAGCCACCGCCTTTGTAATTAACCGGAGGATGCAGAGGGACAGAAGAAAGTACTGCCAGAGATGAGAGAACTTAGGGAGATAAAGAGAGATGGGAACTACAGAGTTGGCTCCACAGTTAAAAGCACTTGCTGCTCTTCCAAAGGACCCCGGTTCAAGTCCCAGTACCCACATGGCCGCTCACAACTGTTCACTCCAATTCCAGGCGCTCTGACATCCTCTTCTGGCCTCCACAGGCACTAGCCATACATGTGGAACGCAGACAAAAATTCAGGCAAGACAGCAATACATATAACATTTAAAAAATTTTAAGAAAGAAAGAGAAGGGGGAAGGGGGGAGAGAGAGAGAGAGAAAGAGGGAGGGAGAGAGGGAATGAGGGAGGGAGGGAAGGAGGAGGGGAAGCAGAAAGGGAGGAAGGGAGAGAAAGAGGGAGGGAAGGGAGGAAGGGAAGGAGGGAAGCAGAGAGGGAGGGAGAGAGAGAGGGAAGGAGGGAGGGAGGGAAGCAGAAAGAGAGGAAGAGAGAGAAAGAGGGAGGGAGGGAAGCAGAGAGGGAAGGAGGGAGGGACAGGGAGGGAAAGAAGCAGAGAGGGAGGGAGGGAAGGAGGGAGGGAAACAGAGAGGGGGAGGAAGGGAGGGAAACACAAAAGAGCAGAGAAGAGAAGAAATGACCAAAGAAGAAGAAAAATCGATAGGCCAGCCTGGTGAAAGGCTCATTATCAGCACAAGACACTCCAAGACCAAGTTGCATGTAGGAAAATGATGGCTTAGGAGGGTAAAGAGAGAACTCCCGTGTTAGGATGACGTGTTTAATTTTGATTGGACAGGTAAATTTAGGGCAGCCAAAGGGAGCTTTTGATTGCAGGACTTCAGTACTTTGATAGCTGGACCTTGGTAGTCACAGCCTCAGGAGAAGGAAGTGGCCAAATGAGGGAACAGACCTTAGTGGCCAGCTTACTCCAGAGACTGGGGCAGGAGTGTGGGGTACATTGTGTGAAGGTTTGTCTCTGTACACTCAGTTGTTAACCAGCAGAGGGCTACATGCTGACAGGATTTCAGTGTTGTTCCTTCCTCACCTGCCTATGGAATTCTAGAATTGTATCTGATTGGCTTTAATAAAGAGTCTAAGGGTCAATAACTGGCCAGGATGTGGGAGGCAAAGAGAGGGATGCTGGGAAAAGATTCAGATGCAGGAGATTTGCCAACAGGACACAGAAGTGAATATATGTGAACAGGAGCAGAGAGGGAGGAAATGGCCACATGGTGGTACACAGTGGCACGTGGTGGTACACAGTGGCACGTGGTGGCACACAGTGGCCCGTGGTGGCACACAGTGGCACATGGTGGCACACAGTGGCACATGGTGGCACACAGTGGCAAGACAGCTGGGATAAGATAGGTAGGTGGCTAGGATTCTGCTCAGCTGAACCATCTACGGTTTAAAATATTAAAAGGCCTCTGTGTCTTTATTTGTACAGCTGGTAGCTATGGCAGTCCCACTGTACAGGAGAATCACTAATTCAAAACCTGCTTGGCTATCGAGTAACTTCAAAAGCCATCTTGTACAACATAGTGAGATCTTGTCTCAAAAAAAAAAAAAAAATTAAATAAAAGGGTCTGGAGACTAGGTGTAGTGGCCCATGTCTTTAAACCCAGAATTCAGGAGGCAGAGGCAGGCAGATAGCTATGAGTTCAAGGCCAGCCTGGTCTACATAGTGAGTTCCGGACCAACCAAGCCTACATGATGAACACTTGCCTGCCACCCACCCCCTACCCCTAGGTAAAAAAAAAAAAAAAAAAGGCTTGAAATGTTGTTCAACAATATAGAACTTGCCCAGAATCCACCGGGGCTAGGGGCTGGTGATGTGGCTCAGTGGTCAAACACTTGCCTAGTTCTAAATTCAAGTCCTAGAACTGGGGGGGGGGGGGGGTGGTGGGAGCACCAACAACACAAAGATAAGGAGGAAAGAGAAGACCATGTGTGAGAGACTGGAGCGACAAACACAAACCATGCATGGGCTTAAGTTGGGTCTTCAGCATATGTGTCACGGTTGTGTGGCTTGGTGTTCCGTGGGACTCCCAGCAGCAGTGGGAGTTGTGGGTAGGAGAGTGACTCTTTTGCCTGTGCTTGAGACCCTTTTCCATCCTACTGGGTTGCCTCATCCAGCCTTGAAATGGGGGCTTGTGCCTCGTTTTATTGTAACCAAACCTATGCTGTGTTTGGTTGCTATCACTGGGAAGCCTGCTCTGTTTTTGTTTTTTTGTTTTGTTTTGTTTTTTTTTTTTTTAAGGGAAATGGAAGAGGAGTGGACCTTGAGGAGATGGGAGTTGGGGAGAAAGACTGGGAAGGGTGGAGGGAGGAGAAACTGAGGCAACACATGAGGGGATAAAAAAAAGAAAAGAAAAAAGAAAAACCACACGTGGAGGTGGTAAGATGCAGGAAGATAGCCTCTCACTCCCCACCCCATCACAGGCCAATTCCTTTGCTTTGTGATTCCTCCCTGTAGGGTGGGGGAGAGAGTCTCAGGCATGAAGCTTCACAACTTGGTACTGACCCTAACAACCTGACATCTTGCTGATGACGCTCTCCTCCCAAGCTGCAGGCACAGTGCGTGCATCTGGCTCCCAGCCACAGGCAGCCACGGAGGCAGAGAGGCCTACCTTGAAGAGAGTCTCCCAAAAGGCAATCAGGAGTCCCAGGACATGCCCTGCAGAGCCTGAGGCCGACCTAGGCGAGGGCTGTAGATCATCCTGACAGGGGCATTTATTTCTTAAGCCCTATAGAGAGATCACAGGATCTAGCTCAAAACATGAACAGGCATGAAGAGGCCCGAGGAGAGATGACAGAGATGACATAGGGAGATGCTAAAAAAAAAAAAAAAAAAAATAGAGAGAGTGAGGCGTGACGGTACACATCTGAAATTTCAGCACTCGGGAGGCAGAAGCAAGTGGTTCTGATCTCAAGGCCAGTGTGGGCTACAATAGTGAGTGAGGCTTAGTCTCAGAAGCCAGGTTTGTTGGTACAACCCCAGATACTTGGGAGGCTGAGGCAGGATCACAGCCAGTTCACAGCCGGGCTAGGCAACTAAGTGAGGCCTTGTCTCAAAACAAAAAGTGAAGGGAAATTTTTAAAAAGCTGAGCCCCTGCCTAGAATCCCCCAGTGAGGGGCTGGAGGTGTGGCTCAGTGGTAGATCCCCTGCCTAGAATCCCCCAGTGAGCGGCTGGGGGCGTGGCTCAGTGGTAGAGCCCCTGCCTAGAATCCCCCAGTGAGGGGCTGGGGGTGGGGCTGAGTGGTAGAGCTCCTGCCTAGAATCCTCCAGTGAGGGGCTGGAGGCGTGGCTCAGTGGTAGATCCCCTGCCTAGAATCCCCCA
Source organism: Acomys russatus (assembly GCF_903995435.1). Lineage (NCBI taxonomy): Eukaryota > Metazoa > Chordata > Mammalia > Rodentia > Muridae > Acomys > Acomys russatus. The sequence goes on from NC_067155.1 coordinate 16,859,712, forward strand.
GTGAGAGGCTGGGGGCGTGGCTCAGTGGTAGAGCCCCTGCCTAGAATCCCCCAGTGAGGGGCTGGGGGCGTGGCTCAGTGGTAGAGCCCCTGCCTAGAATCCCCCAGTGAGGGGCTGGGGGCGTGGCTCAGTGGTAGAGCCCCTGCCTAGAATCCCCCAGTGAGAGGCTGGGGGCGTGGCTCAGTGGTAGAGCTCCTGCCTAGAATCCCCCAGTGAGGGGCTGGGGGCGTGGCTCAGTGGTAGATCCCCTGCCTAGAATCCCCCAGTGAGCGGCTGGGGGCGTGGCTCAGTGGTAGAGCCCCTGCCTAGAATCCCCCAGTGAGGGGCTGGGAGAGTGGCTCAGTGGTAGAGCCCCTGCCTAGAATCCCCCAGTGAGGGGCTGGGGGTGTGGCTCAGTGGTAGAGCCCCTGCCTAGAGTTTACCAATGAGGAGCTGGGTGACTAAGTCATAAAACCTTTGTCTACATTATGCAGGCCCTAGGTTCAATGCCTAGTACTGGGGTGGGGTGGGGAGGCACTAAAAAGATGGAGACAAGAAGTCACAGGAACAGCAGAGAGAGACCTTGGCTACCAAAATCTACTAATCTAGAATTAGAAACCTGCCTACCACACCAAGCCATGTTCAGGAGATGAAAGTTGGTGGGAGGGGAGAAGTCTATTCAGGGGCCAGAAATATAGAGAAGAAGTGACGAGGTCTCCTCACAGCTCCATCTTGAGGGACCGACACAAAAGGTTTTGTAGATGGGGAAGGAGATGCAAAAAGGAGGCTATGTAACTGAGCCAGGTCTCAGTCATCCAGGGCCCATGTCTCTCTTTTCCTTCTCCAAGACAAGACAATGGAATTTAGCCTAGGGCTGTTCCTGAACCTCTTTCACACAGACATACTCACACAACAGAAGGCTAAGGAAAACACGGACGGCTAAGATTTTTAATTTTTATTTATTTATTTGGTTTAGGTCTTTGAGACGAGGTCTCAGTAGGTAGCCCTGGTACGTACCACTATGTAGCCCAGGCTGTGCCTGAATGCACAGAGATCTGCTTGCTTTTGCCTCCCGAGTACTGCTGGGACAGAAGGCATGTGTCACCATGCCTGGCTCTGATGTAGCCATCATCACCAAATCTTGATCGTGGTATTAGTTACTAAGGAGAAACTTAAGGGAGAGAGGGTCGCTTCTGGCTTACGGATTGAGGGCATACACTCCATCATGGATGGAAAGGCATCGGGGCAAGGGTAGGAGTCCAGCGGGTGACACTGCATCCACCATCAAGAAGGACAAACAAAAAATGGAGCCAGGTGTGGTGGCGCACGCCTTTAATCCCAGCACTCAGGAGGCAGAGGCAGGCGGATCGCTGTGAGTTCAAGGCCAGCCTGGTCTACAAAGCGAGTCCAGGACAGCCAAGGCTACACAGAGAAACCCTGTCTCGGGAAAAGAAAGAAAGAAAGGAAGGAAGGAAGGAAGGAAGGAAGGAAGGAAGGAAGGAAGGAAGGTCCTATAACCTTCCCACACAGCACCACCAGCTGGAGGCCAAGTATTCAAATACTTAAGCCTCTGAGGTGTGTTTCATATTCAACCCACAATTGTCAACTTGGTGAGATGTATTATCACTTAGGAGACATCCAGAGATTAGCCAAGGTCCAAATGTGAGAGGTGTCCCCACAGGCTGGGCTCCTACACTGAGTAAAGGGGGAAAGAAAGTGAAAGAGCACCAGTATTCGTGTTGTCCCCTCCCCTCCCCCCCCCCCCCCCCTCTTCCCTCCCCCGCACCCTCCCACCACACCCCACTTCCTGACTTGGAAATGCAACTCAGCTGCTTGCATTACGTTCCCACCACCACCACCATGCGCTGCATCCCTCAAACTGTCAGTCACGCCCCTGTGGCTAACAGCTTGGTCTGAGACAGAAACACACTCTGTGTAAAGGAAATGTTAAATCAGAACGTGGCTGCTCTGGCAAGATGTCACACCCAAAGACCTTCTAGGTCTGTGGGATCCAGCTGGAATACAAACACGCCTTTAATCCAGGAGGCGGAGGCAAGCAGATCTGAGTTCGAGGCCAGCCTGGTATATAGAGCAACTATCAGGTAAAGAAAAGCTTAGGTCAAGGCGTAGTGGTACAGGCCTTTAATCCCAAAAGAAGGTAAAGTTAGTTTAAAAGGAAACACCCATGTTTGAAAAGTGATGTCTAATTGAGTGACAGAAAAGGTGATGAGTCAGAGAAGATTTGACAGAATAGGATACGCCCAACTCTCACAGGAAGAGAGAGAAAAGGAAAGCTACTTAAGAGGCAGGTCTTTTGTTTTGTTTTTAAGATTTTATTTATTTTATGTATGAGCACTCTATCTGCCTCTGCAGGCCAGAAGAGGGCACTAGATTCCAGTACAGATGGTTGTGAGCCACCATGTGGTTGCTGGGAATTAAACTCAGGACCTCTGGGAGAATAGATAATCTTCTTACCCACTGAGCCAAGTCTCCAGCCCCAAGAGGTAGTTTTATAGAGAGAGGAGAGAGTTTTACCAGGTCGGTAACAGAGAGACGGGTTGCAGAGAGAGAACTCAGGTGAAGCCAGAACAGGCCAGAAAATGAAAAGAAGCCAGGAAATTAGAGCAGATTGCTGAGTTAGTTTGAGGCCAAGCAGAGCAATTCTGGGCCAAAAGAGAATCCAGATTAAATAAATCAGACGGGATGAGAGTTGGAGCCAGAACAGCTGAGTTGAAGCAACCAGCCCAGAGGTCAGAAAGAAGAAAAGGTGAGCTTATTGAGCAGTAAGTCTCAGAGGGTGAAAACATTCTAGGCCTAAGTTAGATTGTACAGGGGCTAGAAGCTTCCAAGTCTACGCCTAGGTTAGCAGAAGGAGGCAGTTTGCCTCCCAGACAACACCTGAGCCTGGAGAATAAAAGTTACTGTTAAAGCTCGGTGTCTAAGATCACTCAGGCTGTTGGCACACGAAGGCCAGAAGAAAATGATCCGCCCAAAAGCCATTTCCCACTCTAGGAAGCTGGAGGGGGGGTGTCCTGTTTTTGTTTTGTTTTGACTTGGTTTTTGTTTTGTTTTGTTTTTTTCGAGACTGGGTCTCTCTGTGTAGCCTTGGCTGTCCCTGGACTCGCTTTGTAGACCAGGCTGGCCTCAAACTCACAGCAATCCTTCTGCCTCTGCCTCCCAAGTGCTGGCATTAAAGGCATTAAAGGTGTGCGCCACCACTGCCCAGCCAGTTTTTGTTTTTTTCGAGACAGGGTTTCTCCGTGTAGCCCTGGCTATCCTCGAATTTGCTCTGAAAACCAGGCTGGCCTTTAACTCAGAGATCCGCTTGCCTCTGCCTCCTGAGTGCTGGGATTAAAGGCGTGCGCCACCACCACCTGGCTTGTGCTATTCCTTAAGACCTGAAGACTCGTTTTGTTCCTGTCTGCTTCTCCCCCTCCCCCATTCGTCCTTGTCATTCTGTTGAGGTAAATTCATTTCTTCCTTAGCTTGCTTCTTCCCAGATGTTTGGTCACAGGAACAGGAAACTTGACGCCATGACAAACTGCGACCTGTGGCTCAAGCGCCTTGTGAACTGGTGTGTGGGAGAAATATGGAGCTGGGCCACCTTGCGGGGGGTGGGGGGGGCGTTGGAGAGACCAAAATGCTGAGAGAAATGCAGACAGTAATGGGGACTGAGCTGACAGAGTTTTATTACCAAGTTATGGTGTGTGTGGGTGTTGTTTGGTGTAATAAGCCTGGCACGGTGGCACACACCTGTAATCCCAGCACTCGGGAGGCAGAGGCAGGCGGATCGCTGTGAGTTCGAGGCCAGCCTGGTCTACAAAGTGAGTCCAGGATAGCCAGGGCTACACAGAGAGACCCTGTCTCAGAAAAAAAGAAAGAAAGAAAGAGAAAAAAAAATATATGTATATATATATGTATTATGCATATTTGTGTATATATACATATGTGTGTGTGTGTGTGTGTGTGTGTGTGTGTGTGTGTGTGTATAATAGTGGTGGTGAGAGGTTTACTCAGTGTGTCCACATATGGAAAAAGGAACAAATAAAGGCATCAAATCCCCTGAGTCCAACAAAAAAAAAAAAAAAAAAAAAGGTGAGGGAGGCAAAATGTTGACGCAGTTAGCACAGCTAATGGGGCCAAGGTGGGGTCTAGTTCATTGCTGTGTCAGTTCTCACTCTACGAGGCGGCCCTACAGAGGTCCATGCCACCGGCATGCTTGACAGGAGGGATTGCTGCCTCCTGCTCCAGGTGCAGCCTTGCCCTCGGGAATAATCACTGTTGTTTGAAGGAGGATGATCCTGGTGGCAGGGACGCCACGGTGACTCGTGAGAAAAGGTGAAGGGAAAACGACATCTCTGTATGTCAGGCAAAGTAAAGGAGGCAGACACGACATGGAGGCGGCGAGGTCAAGCTCCCTCCCTGTTTTTATGTCCCTTGTGAGCCAACCTGGAGAGCAGATGCTCTTTAGCAGAAAGCAGTTTCTAAAGGTCTGTTGTGTATGCTTCAGAGGGCAATAGAGGATCTGTGGGGGGTTGGGCTAGGAGCCGTTTGCATTACATTCTGTCCTGGTTAGTTGTTTTGTTTTGTTTTATTTATTTATTTATTAAGTACACGGTGTTTTGCCTGCATGTACTCTTGCATACCAGACGAGGGCACCAGATCTCATTATGGATGGTTGTGAGTCACCATGTGGTTGCTGGGAATTGAACTCAAGACCTTTGGAAGAACAGGCAGTGTTCCCAACCTCTGAGCCATCTCTCCAGCCCTTTTTTTTTTAAAGATTTATTTATTTATTATTATGTATACAGTGCTCTGCCTGCATGTACCCCTGCAGGCCAGAAGAGGGCGTGAGATCACATTACTGATGGTTGTGAGCCACCATGTGGTTGTTGGATATTGAACTCAGGACCTCCGGAAGAATGGTCAGTGCTCAGTGCTCTTAACCTCTGAGCCATCTCTCCTGCCCTGTCCTAGTTTTATGTGAACTTGACACAGACTAAAGACATATGAAGCCGGGCGTGGTGGCGCACGCCTTTAATCCCAGCACTCGGGAGGCAGAGGCAGGCGGATCGCTGTGAGTTCGAGGCCAGCCTGGTCTACAAAGTGAGTCCAGGATAGCCAAGGCTACACAGAGAGACCCTGTCTCGAAAAAAAAAAAAAAAAAAACAAACAAAAAAAAAAAAAAGACATATGAGAGGAAGGGAACCTCTATTGAGAAAAATGTCTCCATAGGCTGTCTCAAAAAACAAAACAAAACAAAGGTGGTCAAGACTGTGGCATGGTAGCACATGCCTTTAATCCTAGCACTGAGGAGGCAGAGATAGGTGGATCTCTGAGTTCAAGGGCAGCCTGGTCTTCAGAGAAAATTCCAGAACAGCCAGGGCTACACGGAGAAACGGTGTCTCGAACCACCTCCCTCCCCTGCTACCCCCAAAATAGGTCAAGACTGGGTTTAGGAAGATGGGTCAGTCTACAAACCTGCTCGTGCAAGCATGAGAAAAACCCAACACCCAACGTAAAAGCTAGGCACTATGGGCTGAGCAGTGGTGGCGCACGCCTTCAATCCCAGCACTTTGGAGGCAGAGGCTGGCAGATCGCTGTGAGTTCGAGGCCAGCCTGGTCTACAAAGCAAATCCAGGACAGCCAAGGCTACACAGAGAAGCCCTGTCTCGGGGGATGGAGGGCTGGAGGAGTCAGGGTGGGGCAGAGAAAAAATTAATAAAAGCTAGGCACTGTGGTACCTGCCTATCATCCCAGTACTGAGAAGGCAGATACAGAGAAGCCCTGGAGCTTGCTGGCCAACCACCCTAGCTGAGTCTGGAAGGTTCGGTGAGAGACTATGCCTTTAAAAAAAAAAAAAAAAAAAAAAAAACCAGCAATAACAACAACCAACCACAACAACAAACTGGTGGAAAGCAATTGAGGAAGATGCCCTAGAGCAGGCTCTGGTTTCCACTCACGCACACCCTGTGTGTATCCATGTTGGAAGCAGCGGGAGCTCACAAGGCCCTGCTGCCGCTCGCTGAGGATGTCCAGGCAGTTAATGGCTGCAGGGAGAGGAGGATACAACGATGTCTGCAGTGGTGTAGGCACGGGTAAGGTCTCCGCGTATCTCTAAGCCATGCTAATTAAGTTCCTCGGTGGACCAAAAAAAGCCAAAACAAACCAAAACAACAACAACAACAAAAAACACATGAAAAAAATACCACATGAAAGTAGAAGGACTAGTTATATATAAAGCAGATGGGGATTAGTAGGGGTGCAGGTCAGATAAGAGAGGGCAAATGGGTGGAAAAATATGACCAAAACTGCATTACATGTGGTACATTTATATGCAAATGTTAAAGTGTATAGCATATGCCAATAAAAAGAGAAAGTAGGGGCCGGAGCGATGGCTCAGAGGTTAAGAGTGCCGCCTGCTCTTCCAAAGGTCCTGAGTTCAATCCCCAGCAACCACATGGTGGCTCACAACCATCTGTAATGTGATATGGCGCCCTCTTCTGGCCTGCAGGAGTACATGCAGGCAGAGCACTGTATACATGATAATAAGTAAATAAATCTTTAAATAAAAATAAGAATATTTAAAAAAAAAAGAGAGAGAAAGTAGAATGATTTCTGGAATTTAAAAATAAATAAATCCCCCCCTCAGTCACAGTCATAGGGGAAGGGAGTAAGGGGAAAATGGGAGGGAGGGAGGAATGGGAGGATACAAGGGATGGGTTTAAGAATTTAGATGTAATATGAATAAATTAATAAAATATATTTAAAAAAATAAAATAAAATAATAAACAAATCCTGGGCTTGGAAAGCTGCAATTTGTAGGTGCAGGCCGACAGAATGAAAAGAGGGACCAGGGATGGTCAAGAAACCCAGAGCCTTGGTTTTTTTATTACATATACAATGTTCTGCCTGCATGTACACCTGCTCACCAGAAGAGGGCACCAGATCTCACTATAGACGGTTGGTGAGCACCGTGTGGTTGCTGGGAACTGAACTCAAGACCTCTGGAAAAGCAGACAGTGCTCTTAACCACTGAGCCGTCTCTCCAGCCCCCCAGGCTCAGTTTTCTTAACAATTATATTTTATTACGAACTTATTAACCGAGAGTACCTCACTTATAACCCGACTAACCTAAACAACAGGAAAAGGGAGATTAAGGAACACAATAATGAAACCGAAAGGATATCAGTTCTGAGGAACGATCCTCCTGACGTGACCAGCAGGATTTCTTCTGCTGGAACCTGGAGCAGCCAGAACCCGGAACCTCAGCTGCAGCCCTGAGCCCCCGAAGCTTTCCCTCCAGTGGTTCCCTCCAGAGCCAAAACTATCCCAAGTCTCTGAAGGCCCTGCCTCCTGTTTTTGGCTCACATTTATACCACCTCTCAGAATTTGTTCAAGGATGTTTTTCAGCTGCTTGATAACCAATCTCCCCCACACATGGTGTGGTTCCATTTCTAAGGGAAAAAACACCACCTGCTCTCTCACAAGTCTTTTTCTCACACCCCCCACTTGTGATCTAAACAAAACACATGTTTCTCTCTCCTCCAAGAACCCACCAGTGTGACCCGTGTCCAGTGCGGTTAGGCCCTCCTTCTGAGTCAAGGTGCAGCAACCAGCCCTGTCTGTCACCTCGTCCCTGCGCACAGAAAGGTTGATGGGTAGGAAAGAGGATGCTGCGGAGGCAAAGACCTGACAGGGGAGAGTGATGCGGAGACTGGAGGGCTGCGAGTGGAGCCCCTGCCTAGCACGCACATACTCCATTACCCAACTGGAGTGGCACATGCATGTAAGCCCAGCACTCGGGAGGTGGAGGGGGGAGGTCCAGGAGTTCAAAGTCATCCTAGACTCCATAAGGAGTTGCAGACCACCCTGTGAGACACCTGAGACGGTGTCCTAAAAAGAGAGGAGGTGGGTGGGGGCTGGGCAGATGATCCACCTGCCTCTGCCTTAGAGGCCTGTGTCACTATGGTTCAGTAGTTACGAGCACTCTTCAAGCAGGGCTTGGTGGTGCACGCCTTTAATCCCAGCACTCAGGAGGCAGAGGCAGAAGGATCACTGTGAGCTCAAGGCCAGCCTGGTCTACAATGACAGTCCAGGAAAGCCAAAAAGCACTGGTTCTTTTTTTTAAAAGATGTGTTTATTTTTAATTATTATTACATACACAGTGCTCTGCCTGCATATACACCTGCAGTCCAGAAGAGGGCGCCAGATCTCATAGATGGCTGTGTAGCCTTGGCTGTCCTGGACTCACTTTGTAGACCAGGCTGGCCTCGAACTCACACAGATCCGGCTGCCTCCGCCTCCCGAGTGCTGGGATTAAAGGCGCGCGCGCCACCACTGCCTGGCTCAGTTTTATTTTTAGACATTTGCTTTATTTGTGTGTGAGTGTTTGCTTGCGTGTATCCCTGTGAACCATGTGTGTGCTTGGTGTCTGGGAGTTCGGTCAGAAGAGGGCACTGTATCCCACTGAACAGTAGCTGTGGACAGTTGTAAGCTGCCATGTGAAGGCTGGGAATGAAACCTGAGCCCTCTATAAGAACAAGTGTTGGGCTGGAGAGATGGCTCAGAGGTTAAGGGCACTGCCTGATCCTCCAGAGGACCCGGGTTCAATTCCAGCACCCACATGGCAGCTCATAACTGTCTGTAACTCCAGGATCCAACACCATCACATAGACATGTAGACAAAACATCAATAAAAATAAATACTTTTTTTTAAAAAAACAAAAAATAAAATAAAATAAATAAAACTGGAGAGATACAGAAAGGGAAAGAGAAATTTGGGGGGGGGCGGGGTGAAAGAGAAGAAGAGAGAATTAAGACAGAGGCAGAGGCTAATAGAGATAAGCAAGGGAGAGACACAGAGATTAGAGGGAGACTGAATGAAACAAAGGCTCCGGGGAGACACTCCCAGAAACCAACCAGCCGCAGCCCCCTACCTTACCCCCAGGTCTGGGCTCTCTGCCAGGCAGGAAAACAGGATCCAACAGGCCGGGGAGGGGCAGGAAGGTAGGCCACATTCCTGGACAGCCTGTCCTTAAGAACCGACGGCCCCACCCAGGGGCTGCTGCGGACCTGAGTGGGTCTCCCCCTCCAGCTTTTGTGGCCCCTAGAGCTGCTATGTTGATTTGGTCTCAGAGTGGGGGGGGGGGGTGTCTCTCGGAGGGCTCTGGAGACCAGGTAATGTGCTGACAGACTTGGGACCTTGGCAGGGCATGACAACCATGGCCTGGTGACAGAATTGAGCCCAAGGCTAGGGCTAGGTATAAGCAGAGGTGAGAAGGTGATCAGAAGCTACAAGGTTGGTAGGCAGCAGGAGCCTAGGGAATGGCAGCAAGCTCCGGAGGTGGGGGGGGAGGGGGGTATGGGTGGGGGACACAGAGACAGGACGACATGACACAGACAGGAACAGCACACGGGCTTCCCAGAGCAATGGAAAGAGCCAGGCATGATGGGCAGGGTACTTTTTTTTTTTTTTTTCCTTCCCTTTCAAGACAGGGTTTCTCTGTGCAGCCCTTGCTCTCCTGGAACTTACTCTGTAGACTAGGCTGGCCTCGAACTCATAGATTTCCCCCTGCCTCTGCCTCCTGAGTGTTGGGATGAAAGGTGTGCACCATCACCTGACAAGAGCCCATCTTTTTTTGTTTGTTTTTTGTTGTTGTTGTTGTTGTCTTTTCGAGACAGGGTTTCTCTGTGTAGCCTTGGCTGTCCTGGACTCACTTTGTAGACCAGGCTGGCCTCGAACTCACAGCGATCCCCCTGCCTCTGCCTCCTGAGTGCTGGGATTAAAGGTGTGTGTCTCCACGCCCGGAAGAGCCCATCTTTTTAAGGAGGAGTGGAGAGTGGCTTGGTGTCTAAGACCACCGGGTGCTCTTCCAGAGAACCCCGGTTCAATTCCCAACATCCGCATTGCAGCTCACAATCGTTGCTACCGCCATTTCCAGGGGTTTCTGATGGCGGGCGGAACACACCAGAGGCCTAGACCTACAGGTAGGCAACACACCCATACAATCAAATAAAATAAGTTCTTTATAAGACATGAAGAAAAGCAACAGATGTGATTTAAAAAAAAAAAAAAAAGTCCCAGGTATGAGTTCAGGAGCCGCCGGCCTAGAGCACAGGCGCGCCAGGCCAATGACGTTAGTGGTGCTTTCAGAAAACCCGGAGTGTGTCTAGGAAGCAGGAGTGCCTCTGTCTGGCATTTGAGGCTATCTTTCAGAAATGGCTGGGGAACTGAAGAGAACACATAGCCCTACAGGTATCGGGGTGGAGAGGGTGAGGGGGTGAGGGGGGTGTTGGGAGGATGGTACCTGGCTGAGTATCTACATGAAAATGGCAGGCTGGAGGAAACACACACACACACACACACACACACACACACACACACACACACACACACACACGTATTCCTAGGGGCAGGGTGGGGATGTTGGCTTAGGCGTTCAAGGAACAGAGTAGCGCCCCAGACTCTTGCGCCTCCCACACTGGTCTCCGCCCTGCTATTCTCCCCACCCCCCCCCCCGCTCCCCACCTTAAAATTGCCTGCAAATTAAACCGCTGCCAAGGGCCCCATGCATAGATCTTAGGCACGATGGTCCCCTGTGTGGCCGCGCTGCTGCTGCTGCTGCTGCTGCTGCTGCTGTTTGTGTGGTGGGGCCGGGCGCTCCCCCGAGCTCCCACGCGGAAAGGGTTACCCCCTGGGCCCGCGCCGCTCCCATTGCTGGGAAACTTGCTGCAGCTACAGTCTGGACGCTTGGACCGTACACTCATGCAGGTAGCGTCTACTGTGGGTTTGGGAGAGCAGAACTCCCAGGGTTAGAAATCCTGGTTCACTGAAAGTGGACAGCCAAAGAAGATGGGGGGGGGGGGGGCTTGACTCCTATGTCTGAAGGAGGAGGGTGGGGCCTGGACCCCAGTATCTGAGGGAAGAGGCCTAGACCCCCGGTGTCTGAAAGCTGAGGCCTAAACGCCAGGGTCTGAAAAGGGAGAAGGGGTTTAAGAACTCCTGGACCTGTGGAATGAGAGGCTGAAAGGGAAAATTTGGGGCCTGCGGAAAATCAGAAGCCTGGACCACTGCCTATAGCTCTCCAGCCGCTGGGGCCCAGTGTTCACCGTGTGGCTGGGCCCGCGTCCTGCAGTGGTGCTGTGCGGCTACGAGGCGCTGAGGGACGCATTGGTACTGCAAGCAGATGCATTCTCCGGCCGCGGGGCCATGGCTGTCTTCGAACGCTTCACCCACGGAAATGGTGAGGCCCAGGTTGGGTGGAAGTGAGTCCTAGACCAGCCAATTGGGTCTAAGGGCCCGTGAAGCGCGGGGGTGGGGGTGGGAGGGTGGGGGGAGCAAAGTGGGAGGGGCCTAGTAGAGATGAGGGTGAACCGTTAGGCGTGGGGTTGATTGCAGGTTCGCAAGGCAACCAACAGAGGGCTAACTTCCTAAGTTCTAGAGAGCAAGCACTGCTCAGGAATCAGGCCGGCAAAGGTGGGGCTCCGGCTATGTGGACTCAGCTGAGGTGGCGGCCACGTGGTCTGGGATAAGAGCAAAGCTATTAAGAAGTCGTCCTGGGAGGAGCCAACTCTGAGTTTTGGTTCCCACTGTAGGCATAGTGTTTTCTAACGGGCCGCGCTGGCGCACGCTGCGCAACTTTGCACTTGGAATGCTGAGGGAGCTTGGCGTGGGTACGAGGACCATCGAGGATCGCATCCTGGAGGAGGCGGCGTGTATGCTGGATGAATTTCAAGCCACCATGGGTGGGGCCTGGCAGGGAAAGCATAATACCTGATTGAGGGGGGGCCGACCCATGGACTGCCAAAATGCTTCGGGTATAATTCTGATCCAAGGGAGCTAGGTGGAAGAGGGGCCACAGCTTCTGTGTGAGGGCGTCAAAAACCAGAAGTTTGAGGGAGGTGGGCCCGGTGGCGCAGGCCTGTTCATTCCAGCACTGGGTGGAGGTAGAGGCTGGTGGATCTCTGTGAGTTCGAGACCAGCCTGGTCTACAAAGCAAGTCCAGAGAAACACTGTGTCTCAAAAAACAAAAACAGAAACAGAGGATTGGGGGTGAGGGTCTCCGATGCAGACCTTAGTTGCCTCCCCTGTCCCTTTTAGGGGACCACGGTTTTATTATTACCCAGAACTACTCTCACCCCCAGGAGCTCCATTTGACCCCCGACAGCTACTGGACAATGCTGTATCCAATGTCATTTGTTCTGTGGTCTTCGGAAAGCGCTATAACTATGGGGACCCAGAGTTCTTGAGGCTCCTGGACCTCTTCAGTGACAACTTCCGTCTCATGAGTTCCCGATGGGGTGAGGTGAGATGATGGGCTCTAATTTCTCCCTTTTAGGCAAAGCCTTGTGCCAAACCCCAAGGGTAGAGCCCTACCCACAGTGGTTGTATACTTAATGATGAAGTGCTCCACTTTCTCCACGAGGAAACCAAGGCCTTGCCCAAAGTCCTATTAAGACTTTCAGCACCAAAAGGGGAGTGGTGGCGCACGCCTTTAATCCCAGCACTCGAGAGGCAAGGCAGAGGCAGGTGGATCGCTGTGAGTTCGAGGCCAGCCTGGTTGACAAAGCGAGTCCAGGACAGCCAAGGCTACACAGAGAAACCCTGTGGGGGGGGTGGGGGTGGGGGAAGACTTTCAGCAGGGTGTGGCAGAACATGCCTTTGACCCCACTACTCTGGAGGCAGAGACAGGAGGCTAATTTGAGGCCAGCCTGGTCTACATACAGAGATCCATGCTAGCCAAAGCTACATAGTAAGGCCATCTTTAAAAAAAGAAAGCCCTCCGTCTCTCCAGATGTACAATATGTTTCCATCCTTCATGAACTGGGTCCCCGGCCCCCACCACCGAATCTTCAAAAACTTCCAAGAGCTCAGACTCTTCATCTTGGAGCAAATCCAGTGGCACCGGCAGTCACGACAGACAGGGGAACCCAGGGACTTCACTGACCGTTTCCTCGACCAAATGGATAAGGTGCGAGTCCCTGCTGCCCTGAATCCTGCCCATGCTGCCAAGCAGCAGGCATCAGAGCGCCTGCCTCTGTCCCCAGGAACAGCAGGACCCGGAAAGCCATTTCCAGGAGGACACACTGGTGATGACGGCACACAATCTTTTCTTTGGTGGCACCGAGACCACAAGCACCACTCTGCGTTATGGGCTCCTCATTATGCTCAAGTACCCTGAGGTGGCAGGTCTGGGAACTGGGTCCACCGGCCCCACCCACCCTATCACCCCCACGCCCGCCATAAGCCTGAGGAGAGGGTGGCTGGGGTGGGACCCCAGTAAGGCACACTCACAGTTTCTGATGACCCCAGCCAAGGTACAGGAGGAGCTGGACGCCACTGTCGGGCGGGCTCATGCCCCGAGACTGGAGGACCGTGCCCGCCTGCCCTACACCAGTGCAGTGCTGCATGAGATCCAGCGCTTTGTCAGCGTGCTACCACTGGGGCTGCCGCGGGCCCTCACCCGAGACGTACACCTCAGGAACCATTTCCTGACCAAGGTGCACAGGGAGCCTGGGAATTCTGCACCGGGGGAAGGGACAGAGTGTCCATTCGGAGATAAAGGTTCAGGGAGGCCTGACAGAGTCCAGTGGGCTCCTCTCCCAGGCTCTTAGTGTCACCTTAGAGGCTGGTGTGCAACTATGTGAGAGCACCTGCAAGACCCTGAGTTGAGTGCCAATCACAACACAAAGGGTCTGGGTGGGCACTCACAGTCTGTGGCTAACAGTGACCGTGTGTGCCCAGGTGGGTGGGCGCTCAGAGTCTGTGGCTAACAGTGACCGTGTGTGCCCGGGTGGGTGGGCGCTCAGAGTCTGTGGCTAACGGCGACCGTGTGTACCCAGGTGGATGGGCGCTCAGTCTGTGGCTAACGGCGACCGTGTGTACCCAGGTGGGTGGGCGCTCAGAGTCTGTGGCTAACGGCGGCCGTGTGTGCCCAGGTGGGTGGGCGCTCAGAGTCTGTGGCTAACAGTGACCGTGTGTACCCAGGTGGGTGGGCGCTCAGAGTCTGTGGCTAACAGTGACCGTGTGTGCCCAGGTGGGTGGGCGCTCAGAGTCTGTGGCTAACAGTGACCGTGTGTGCCCAGGTGGGTGGGCGCTCAGAGTCTGTGGCTAACGGCGACCGTGTGTACCCAGGTGGGTGGGCGCTCAGAGTCTGTGGCTAACGGCGACCGTGTGTGCCCAGGTGGATGGGCGCTCAGTCTGTGGCTAATGGCGACCGTGTGTACCCAGGTGGGTGGGCGCTCAGAGTCTGTGGCTAACGGCGGCCGTGTGTGCCCAGGTGGGTGGGCGCTCAGAGTCTGTGGCTAACAGTGACCGTGTGTACCCAGGTGGGTGGGCGCTCAGTCTGTGGCTAACAGTGACCGTGTGTGCCCAGGTGGGTGGGCGCTCAGTCTGTGGCTAACAGTGACCGTGTGTACCCAGGTGGGTGGGTGCTCAGAGTCTGTGGCTAACGGCGGCCGTGTGTGCCCAGGTGGGTGGGCGCTCAGAGTCTGTGGCTAACAGTGACCGTGTGTGCCCAGGTGGTGGGCGCTCAGAGTCTGTGGCTAACGGCGACCGTGTGTACCCAGGTGGGTGGGCGCTCAGTCTGTGGCTAACGGTGACCGTGTGTGCCCAGGTGGGTGGGCGCTCAGAGTCTGTGGCTAACGGCGGCCGTGTGTGCCCAGGTGGGTGGGCGCTCAGAGTCTGTGGCTAACGGCGGCCGTGTGTACCCAGGTGGGTGGGCGCTCAGAGTCTGTGGCTAACGGCGGCCGTGTGTGCCCAGGTGGGTGGGCGCTCAGAGTCTGTGGCTAACGGCGACCGTGTGTACCCAGGTGGGTGGGCGCTCAGAGTCTGTGGCTAACGGCGGCCGTGTGTGCCCAGGTGGGTGGGCGCTCAGAGTCTGTGGCTAACAGTGACCGTGTGTGCCCAGGTGGTGGGCGCTCAGAGTCTGTGGCTAACGGCGACCGTGTGTACCCAGGTGGGTGGGCGCTCAGTCTGTGGCTAACGGTGACCGTGTGTACCCAGGTGGGTGGGCGCTCAGCCTGTGGCTAACGGTGACCGTGTGTACCCAGGTGGGTGGGCGCTCAGCCTGTGGCTAATGGCGACTGTGTCCACTCCCAGGGCACATTTATCATTCCCCTGCTTGTGTCTGCACACCGGGATCCCACCCAATTCAAGGACCCTGACCACTTCAACCCCACCAACTTCCTGGATGCCCATGGCGAATTCCAGAACAGTGATGCCTTCATGCCCTTCGCCCCAGGTCTGGACCAGGAGGGAGGGGATCCCAGTGGCAAGCACTGGGGGACCAGCAGGAGGTACTCGCTCATCCCACACCCACACCTTCATCCACAGGAAAGCGCATGTGCCTGGGTGCTGGCCTGGCCCGCTCGGAGATCTTCCTCTTCCTCACTGCTATCCTGCACAAGTTCTCCCTGCTCCCCGTGGGAAGTCCTGCCAACATCAACCTTACTCCACAGTGCACTGGTCTGGGCAACGTGCCCCCGACCTTCCAGCTCCGCCTGGTGACCCGCTGAGGTGGGGCTCCACTAGTGTCATCTCCGTGCCCTGATCTCCTTACCTGCCCTAACTGTAGTATAAATCCCTTTGCAGAGACAAATACAAGCGTGTGCAGCTCTGAGGTAAACTTTTATTTCTTGGCTGGCAGGCCTCCATACCCATGTTCCTCACTGCATCTACTCTGCCCGAGCAGCGGCAGCCCACTCCATAAAGTGCCGCAGCCGCAGGGATGGGAGTCACTTCACACTCCAGGCTGGAGGAGTGGGGAGGGGTGATGTGCCCCCCACAGACCTCGGCCAGCAAGAGGCTGTGACTCACCTCAACCCCAAATCCTGCCTCCCCTCATCATGCAGTGGACCAGACATGGCAGGCCACAGGCCACAGCCATACTGACCACCGCCTAGATCGCACCCCAGCCCCACTCATGGGGAGCAGAGGTCTCTCCTTGTTGCTCTTCAGACGACACTTAGGGCCTTCCACACCACACAGTACAGAGGCAAGCCAGAAGCAGCAGCAGTGGCAGGGAAGGAGCCGGCACTGAGGCAGGGAGCTGCTGGTGGGCCCGGGCTCCCCTCCAGGCAGGGAGCTGCTGGTCCATGCAGCTCTGGGGCTGGCCATTAGGTGGGTGTAGTTGGCTGTGACACAGGTACTTGGACACCTTTCTGTCCCGATGCTGAGGGTGAGAAGAAGACAAGAAATTGCGAGTCACTAGGAAGGGACAAAGAAACCTGGGAAGATGAGGAGAGCATTAAGGAAAGAATGGGGCTCAGGTTGGAGGCAAAGTAGGCAAGAACTGGGGGTAGGGGGCTGATGGGAGGGCTGTGGGTGTGGGCTGGTGGCAGTGCTTGCCTACTGTGGCAAAGGCCCTGGGTACCACTCAGTACTGGGGAGAAAAAAAGGCTAAGGACCTGGCAGCACACAGGGACCTGGAATGACAAAAAAAGAAAGCAGGTACCTAGCTGATACTTGTCTCTGGCTGCGGCCCGCTCCTTGGCATCAAAATACCAGACAGTGATGGCGTACCTGGGAAATTGGGCAGTCAAAAATCAGTTTACTGCAATTCTAGTCGCCACTTCCAGCGACACATCCACCCTTGCACGTCACCTGATTCTGGTTCCCACTCAGGCCCTCTCAGCACCTCACTGCTCCCCTGCCAACTCTGGGGGTTGAGGAGAGTCTGAGAAATTTTTGGCACAGGGGAAGCAGCTGGGCACATCCCTAAAGGTACAGGTCATACCTGGTGGCATAGGCTGGCTTCACCTCATGTGGGTTCCGTCGGTCAGACCAGAAAATGAGCAACCGGTCAAAGAGTGGCTCGATGTTGGCTACCACTGGCCGACCCTCAGGGAAGATCTGCAGCAGGCCGCCATGCACCTGGGGGCAGGCCAGATGAGGCTACTGGTGAAGCCTGCAGCCACTGCCTTATACCGCACACACGCGGCCACCAGGGGGCGCAGCGCCAGCACACATCACTCCCTCCCACCACTCAGGCACTCAAAATGAATGACAGCCCAGAGTCTACATTGCCATGGAGATGGGCAGGAAGCTACTAAAGGCAGGAAAAGGGGGAGAGTGTACAAGTCTGGGTGGGGCTAAGCAGAAGGCACCATTCCCGGAAAAGGGGGAGGGCCCACAGTCAGCTAAAGAGGAGCCTGCAGACCTCACTGCCCTGTGAGCCAAGGGGAGCGAGGACCGAATCCCAGCTGCAGTGTGAGCACACCGTCCCAGCCGCCACACCCTACCTTAACATCCCAGTTCTGGTTCAGGTAATAGATGCAGGTGACGCAGCGCCCGTCGCCGTGGGGATTGTCAACATGCCTGACGTACCCGAGCCCATTGCCTGGGTAGCACGCCACCATGGCCTGGGAGAAACGGAGTAAGGTGGTTTACTGAGACCAGGGACACCTTGACAAAGCAGGCTCACCATTCCTGCCCCTGGTCTGTCCTTTATCATCTTAGGTTCCGGGAGCCACACTCCATGCTCAAGTTCACCAGAAACCTCAGCTCCCACCTCCACCCCCACCCCAGAACCAGCGTGACTCAATGTATAAATGATGGTTTGTGGTTTTTAGAGCGATCTAACCCTAGCCAGGTGACTCGGTGCACAGTGCACACCTCTGATCCCAGCACTTAGCAGGCAGAGGGAAGAGAAACACAGGTTCAAGGCCAGCTTCAACTACTCCATGACAACACAGACTCTCTTACTGCATTTTGGGATACGGGGTAATCCTAATGTGAAGTCATGGCGACCTGACTGCACTTGACTTCAGAAGGCTCCAGCTGCACAGTCTGTCCCATACACACTCCTCAGGAGCCTGACCTACAATTCCAGCTCCAAGTGTGCTGCACACTGCTGGCAACCTCAGTGCTTGAGGAGGCCTCAACTACCCCACTGTAATACAGAACTGATAAACACCTTCCATTCCCAGCAGTAAGTCCTCTGAGAACACAGTGTTCTGACATCTCAGAGGCAGGCTCCCGCCGCCGCCGGGCTTGGTCTCTGTGGGCACAGGTCTGGCTAGAGTTCCAGATTTCCCAGCCTCTCAACCAGGCAGCCAGGGCCGGAGGATATCTGTTACCAGGGAGCTCACAGAAGGGCCTGGCCACTTCTGGAGTCCCAGTCCACAGGGTCAGGTCTCAATGTGGCCGAGTGAGCTGTGGCACTGGGGAGGTAAGTCAAGTTCCCCATGAGAGCCCTTTGGCTTTTGCCTAGTCAGCCACCATCTTGACCCTGTCACCTAAGTAACTACTCTGCAAGCTAGAGCTCCTTAGCAAACGCTCAACTCTACTTTTGAGTCTAGCCTAGCCCAGCAAGACAAGTATAGAAAAATAACCACACACAGCAGTGTCTGCTGCCAAAACAGAAGGCTTACCCAGCACGGCACGCGCATCAGGTTGACTCAGTCCTACACCCTCTTCCCAAGGCTCTTCTCAACTAATCCCACAGTTCATCCCACCATGGACGTCAGAGCTCTCTCTGCATCCCATCTATACACCAGATCCAGCACAGCCCCACCTCAGGAAGCAGACCATCTGGGGGTGCACGGCAGTAGTGAGCTTCAGTCCAGGGGAACAGTAGGAGAGAAGGCCCCAGGGAAAACCCTGTCCTCTAAGCTCAGGAGGGCACGTCTTCTCTGCGTGGCTCCCACACCTGGGATGGCACTCTAAGCAACCACTCACTGGGAGGACACAATGTGGCCATGGCTCTGGTGGCTTGGAATCAATGAGTCACTGATTAGTGATGGGCAAGGCCTCCTGAGCTAGGAATCCAACCAGGGCTCACGCAGGTTCTGCACGCTGACAGGGACGGCAGGCAGTGCTGTACTCCCTCTAATCAATCACCACACAGCACTACATACCCAAAGCAGGACACTTTCCCACCACAGGCGCCAGAACTGCCAACCTGCAGGCCCTGAGCCTCCCTCTGCTCTAAGCCTCAACACACCCACCTCCTCCCCATCTCAACGCCTGCAATCCTGCCTACACTGCCGTGACAGGTCACAGAGCTTAGCACAACTGACGCCATGTTAGAGGCACCATTCTGACCACATAACCTAGCACACAGGCCTCGACACCTGCAAAACAGAACAAAGCTGCAGTCCAGAGTTGCAGGTAAGTCCCTAAATGTGCTAACCTTGCTCTTTTATTTTGGCTTCTGCAGCTCTGCTTCTCGCTAACTAACGTGTGCCAACCAGGAAACGCATGTTGTGCACAAAAGACAAAGAGCCGTACGGCTCAGGGCTGCATGATCTGGGCAAGTTCCTCATGCAGCTGCCGGCAGCAATAAAGACTGTGTTTGGGGCTCTCAGAGTGTCTGTGTGGTGGTCACCTCACTACACTAGCACTCAGGACTCAAGCATCTAGCTGACTGTCCAAGAAGCCCTGGGCCAAGCCAGGGTACCCAGGTTGCTACCTGCCATATCAAAGTGCTGCTTTCAACTGCACCCCTGAGGAAAAGCGTCAACCACAGGGACAGCAGTAAAGTGTCAAAGGAACTTACTCTCCATCCTTCTCTCCTCAAAGGCAGGAGACAGGATCACTCCAGGATGCTGGAGTTACCGCTTCTGGCAATAATGTGCCAAGGACCCTATCACTGCCACATACACCACAGTAGAAGCCAGTGACTCGGCCAGACAGCAGGCCGTGCTTCCAAGGGGCAAACTAAAGCAGCTGGACCCTCCTGGGGGTCTCCTCTGCTCATCCTTGATGCCAGAGAGTCAATGCCTCCAGCTACAAGTCCACAAGAAGAGATGGGGACAGAAGGGAAGCAGAAAGGCAGAGGAGCTCCACTCAGGGGTGACCTAGGCCACCGCCCCACATCAGCACCTCAGCACCCTCCACTCTACCACACAAGCAGGGAGCACACATGTGGGAGAGCACAGAGCTGCTGTGTAGAGATTGGGCTAGCCCCTCCTCCCACCAGCCTGACCTGTTCTTACCTCCCCACAGGAAAGGGCCACCTAGAAGAAGCTGACTCTTCCCTGTCCCCAATCCCAGCTCAGGTCATGTCACCGACCACATGCAGATGGGAGGAGGAGACACTGGAGATAAAACAACCTATCCTTTCAAGCCCTTCCCACAATGCTCAGGGGGCCAGGCTTTCCCAGCCTCTGGGGCTGCAGAGCTCTGTCCGGCTGGCTCCCGGGGCACTCAGCTCTCCTGGTCCTCCACACTGACTTCCCTCCTGAGGGTGGATACCAGGTTACGGCTCCTGAGCCAGGGAAGCAACACTGATCCTGCCCACAGAGGCCACAGCAGGGAGGGGCCAGGGCTGGCTCCTCAGCTATCAAGTAACGGGAGGGAGAGGGAAGTAGGACAAGTTCCAGCTGGGGTGGGGAGGAAACAGGCCTGGGCCCTGGGGCGGGGGGAACCCTGGCCCCCGAGCCAGCTCCAGTCTGAAAAGAAAGCTGGCCTGAGAGGCAGAACTTAAGAAAGGACCCCAGAGACAAGGGAGGGGACCATTAGAAGCACAGCCTCCCGCTCACAGGGCAGAACACAGCCTACAAGATCACCAGCCAGGAACCATGGCTGGCTAGCAGCAGGTACTCTCAACAGACTGTATGCAAAGGACCCGAGCCTCAGATTTACACACTCTTCCGTGAAGATACTGGTTATGTCAACAGACCAGAAACGCCATGGAGGTCACTGGCCAGTCAGGCTCCTGACCCCTGGTTCTTGAGTCGACAGCTGGAGGCCTGTGAGGCCCTGACGACTGCCCACGAACTCCAACCGAATGTACACTTTCCCTGAGAAGGTCTGTGGCCTCTGGCAGAATTATCTGAAAAGCTTTGACTCCACAAACATCAAGGACTACTTACTGTTCTGCAACAACGAGGACTGGAGAAGGGAAATATAAAGGCAGAGGGTCAAGGAAAGAGATCAGAGAAAAGCAGGCAGGGAGGTGACGACCGGTCAGAGGATGAAGAGCAGGGACTAGGGCAGGGAGGAAGGGGAAAGCTGCGGACCAGTGCTCTACCTGGGCCAGCACACTGTCACCTCCAGGAAGCTGCTCTTGATGCAGATGCCAAGAGTAGGCTCACAGGGCAGAAAGGAGGCCAGGCCAGGTGCTCCACAGGACACGCAGCACCCCATCCTTGGCCGAGGCTACCTCAACACTGCCACCCTACCCTCACCCTCCGGTGCTACTGTCTGCATGCTAGCAGACAGAAACAGGCAAAAGCCTGTGGGCCTTAACTACCCTTGTCTAAGACAGGTTAGGCCAGTCGGTGGCTCTTGGTCTCCAAAGGTCGAGGACCACTGCCACTTGAGGCTGAACTTATATTTCAAAAGTCAAAAATCAAAGCCCAGTGGGAAGAGACTTGAATCCCCAGAGATAGCCCCTCTGGTGGGGCTGTCTAGACCTTTTTTTTTTGGTTTTCGGAGACAGGGTTTTTCTGTGTAGCCTTGGCCATCCTGGACTCACTCTGTAGACCAGGCTGGCCTCAAATTCACAGAGATCCACCTGCCTCAGCCTCCCAAGTGCTGGGAATTAAAGGCAGGCGCCACCACAGCCCGGCTTCTGCCTACACCCCTCTACATAACCCCAGAAGGTTGTCTCCAAACCCACATGCCAAAGCATTAGGCACTCACCAAAAAAGTGCCTTACCTTGGTGCGCCCATTGATGACGTAGTTGCCCAGACGCCCCGCACAGTGGCGGATTACCGAGTCCACATGAGCCATGAGGGCACCGATGCTGCGGCAGCCTGGCTCGTGGCCTTCTACCCAGGCAATCTGGTCCCCGCGAATGCTGCGCGGTGGAATCGCCCGCTGGCTCACCAGTTGCCCATCACGCAGACGCCCGCCCCACTTCAGGGCTTCCACCTCGGCCAGCACACGGCTACCCAGTGTTGCCCCCAAGAAGCTGTCCTTGACGCAGATACCGTAGTACCGCATGCAAGGCACAATGTAGTCCAGGGCCAGGCGCTCAGGTGCAGAGGGCCGGGCTTCGTCCCTCAGCCTAGCACTTGCCTCGCCACTGCTACTGGTCGTGCCGCTGCCACCGCCATCGCGGCCCATACCACTTTCCCCCCTGGCCTCCTGGTTCTCTTGCCTGGCCCACGGCCGCTTGCTGGGTGAAGGGGCATCCCCACCATCCTTGGCCCACTTCCGTTTCGGGGCCTCAGGCCGGGCACCCTGGGCCGCCAGTCGCTGGCACTCCTTGGTGACCAGCGCAGCGGCACCTTCACTCTGCAGTGCCCACAGCTCACCACCATCCTGCCCACCAAAGCCCTCCCGCAGGGGGCTGGCAGTGGTAGTGGTAGCGGTGGCTGTGGTTCTGGAGGTCCCATTGCCAGCCGAGGCCTCACCAGATGCTCCTGGATGGTGGTAGGAGGGCAGCAGAGGGCAGGGCAGGTAACCCTCCACCCCCATTCTGGCTCGGCTAGGCTCCAAAGACTCTGACACAGACCCTGGCAACTGAGGGAGAGCCTGATTCAGGGCCTTCGGCTGGCACGGGCTGTCCATGGCAGCAGTGTCTTCATCCCCCGGGCATGGAGGGCACGGCCCGGGCCCATGGTGCCACCCTCCTCCGCCTCCTCCTCCTCCTCCACTTGATGCAGCCGGAGGCCGCTGGGCCTGGAGTGGGGCAGGGTGAGGCAGGGCAGGTGGCAGGGGCTCCTCTAGTGCCCCAGGGGTGCTCGCTGGTCCCCAAATCCACAGTGGTCCCTAGGAGCTTGAGAAGGGATTGACGGGGGTGGCTGGAAGAGAGAAAAAGAAGCACTTCAGAGGAGGTAAGAGACAAGCAGGTGTACACACACACACACACACACACACACACACACACACACACTCACGCCGAGGCAAGATAGAGCACAGAACTTGTTAATTTTGAGAGGGTACGGCTGACAGAATAACAGAGGCAAAGTGCAGCGGACGCGGCACGGATGGCCCAAAGAGGAAGGCAACAGGGAGCAAAGCGACGGTGAGAGGTGGGAAATAAGAGGTGCCCTGCCTGCGGGGGTTGTGTGGGGACTCCGAGAGACGAGACGGGAGGATGACACAGAAAACCAGAATGAGGAATCTAGGGGAAAGTCCGGGTTGTGCGGAGCCGGCGGCGGGCAATGCCACCGCGCCAACACTCGCGGGAAGCGGGTCGCCGGGTGGGAGGCCACGAGCCCGGGCAGGCGAGGAAACCCGGGAGTCCAGGGACAAAGAGAACTGGGAGGAAAACAAGACGGCGGGGCGGGAGGGTCGGTGGGGTCGACCTGCGCCCCACGGGAGGAAGCCTACTGGGGCCGGGACACACACCCAGACGGAAGGGAGGTCCTGCCAGACAGACGGACTGACGGAAGGGAGCCCGGGAGGAGGGTCGGACCTCCCTCCCTCCCTCCCTCCCAACCCCCTCCGCCGCGACCCCGGGGGCCGCCGGACGCCCCGGGGCAACTGAGGCGGGGCGGCGTCGGCCCGGCCCCTCCCCTCCGCGGCTGCCGCGCGCTCCCGCCCGCCGCCCTGGATGGTCCGCCCCGCGGCGCCGGGCGCGCGCCGCCCTCCCCACCCCCACCCTCCCAGCGCGGGGTCGCGGCCGCCTGCGCGCGCTCCCGCCGCCTCCAGCCTCCCACCCCGTCGCCCTCGCCAGGCCGGGCCGACCTCGGGCTCTTCCTCATCCCCGGGTGTTTCCCTCCTCGCGACCTCCTCACCGAGCTTTTTCCTCCGGCCTCGGCGCCGCCGTTTGTGCCAGCCGCCCTGCGCCTCACAGCGCGCCATACCCCGCCCCCCACCGCCCGCGACGCCCCGCCCCCCGCCTCGCCCGGTGGGCACGTGACCGCGGCCCGGACGGACGGACTGCGCGTGCGCGAACCGCACGTTGACAGGAGGCTTGGAGCACCCGGCTAGTAACAGGAGCAGGTTCGGGACCCGAGGTTCATTTGCATATTTGCCCCGCCCCTTCCACGCGAAAGCAAAAAAAAAAAAAAAAAAAAAAGCGAAGGTTCAGGAAAAGGAGTTCGGTGAGTTTTTAAAGACAACTCCTTGGGGCTGCAAACGAGGTGTTTCACATAGGAAGGCCCACACGGAAGAGCCGAAAGTGCCAGTGAACGGCCAGCCGCGGGGCTGTTGGCATTTGCTATGCAAATATATCATTTACATGGGCCGCCCTCTGCACAACCCACGAGGATACTGAGAAATGACTGCGCAGTTAGTTGGAAAGTGTATGTAAATTCCTACGTCAGTAATTTACATAAGTACTTAAAAAAAAAAATAACGGTGAGTACAGGATGTCCTCAGAGAAGCAAAGCCGGGGAGAACAAATGAGCAAATATGTACTATTTGCATGACCCTCTCCGCTGTGCTCCCCCCTCAGGGCAACTGTGGGAATCAGATAAAAGCAACTTGGGGCAGACTCACAGAGAAGACTTTTGCAAAACCAGGCTCCACCTAGCCCAGGCGGATTTTTTGTTTATGCAGTCCTGGGGACCGAATCCAGAGCTTCCCAATGAAAGCGGTGCAAGCGCTCCACCACGGAGCTACCGGTGACATTTGTAACAGCATTCCTGGAAGGGCTATGCCCCATCCTTTTCCCCAGCCTGGGCCTACCAGGTGGGTAATCCAGAGGGGTTGGGAGAGCAACTGAAGCTGCCCTGAGGCGGCTGCACCTGTCTGCAGAAGGCCATATAAAGACCTCAAGGAATGGGGGAGGGAGAGGGAGAGGGAGAGGGAGAGGGAGAGGGAGAGGGGAGAGGAGAGAGAGAGAGAGAGAGAGAGAGAGAGAAGAGAGAAGAGAGAAGAGAGAAGAGAGAGAGAGAGAGAGAAAAAAGAAAACAATTTAAAAATGGAAAGAAAAAAAAAAAAAGACCTTAAGGACACAAATCCACATGGAAGCACACACAATTCTCAGGAGCAAAAACTGAGCCATTGCCCTAGGTTGCAGACACCAGACAGAGTAGTAGTTAAACCACGCAGGGAACCAAGGTCCCCGTACATTCTTAATTCCTTGGTCTTGGTGTTGCACACAGCATCAGCCTCTCCGACACCAGCACCAGGCCGGAGTCCACAGTCCACTCACGTGCCGCACCGTCGTCACATGTTCCTAACACTGTCTCACACACAAGTCCTGGAGACACTCATACATGTCACACACAGGGGTGTCATTGCTGCACACAGCACTTCAATCAATCATGCACTGCTATGAAGTGTGTACACAAACTGGGCAGGCGTGGGTACACTGGTACTCCCAGCACGTGGGAGGCTGAGGAAGGGAGACCTCGAATTCTAGGTTAGTCTAGGCTATAGCAAGGCCCTGTGTCAAAAAAAAAAAAAAAAAAGGGGGGGGGGGAGAAGGGTTGTAGGAAAAACCAAAGAAAAGACATGTGTACAATGACAAACTCTGGCCTCAATGAACGTGTGAGCCAGGATGTACCCCAATATATCCACAGACCAAGTCCCACCCAGGAACATGGCTCCCAACACGAAGGCCCATTCGCAACTCCCATCAGGGACCTCTTCTGTTTCCTCAGAATGACGGAGGCCACAACACAGGTGTAAACAATGCTTTATGGAGGACCAGGACAGGATGGAGCAGGCCTCCAGGTAATAAATAACAGACTTGCAACAACAGCGGGCCAGGCAGGAAGATGGGGCCAAGTGGCCCTGGTCTCAAGCTTTAGGAGTTCTTCAGGTGCGGTTAGGGGCTCAGGGGAAACGAGTTAGCTGAGACAGAGGAAGCAGCAGCAGGGGTGGGTTCCCCCCTTCCCCTGTGGCTCAGTCTTGCCCCAAAGCCAGGCCCCAGCCGGCCAGGGAGGGGGACTAGGTGATAGGGCAGCGTTTCTGGGACTGGGGCAGATTGGGGCCTGGCCTCTTGGGGCCTGGTTCCGGGCGCCAGCCTTCGGGCAGGGCTGGTCCAGGAGAACAGGTGAGCTGAAAGAGAAGGGTATCATGACCTGGGGGGGGTCCGGGTTCTGTCTAGCTAGAAGCTCATCACATTACTGAGTACCTTCGTGAGCTGTGACTGCTTGTATGCCCTTTTTTCTTCCCATCTGTGCCCCGTCTGACTTTGTTGCCCCTCTACAGGTAATGTTGGGGACTCATTCTCTGAACATCTCCTTATTTGTCCACATCAGTGGGGGTCACACATGTAATCCTGAACTCAAGAGGAACAGGCGGGAGGGGGTTGCGTGTAAGACCAACCTGAGCTACATAATGAGAGCCTGTCTTGAAAACACAAAGCATTGGGGGAAAAAATGTCAATTTCTGTGTCCCTTTTTATCCCTAATGGTCCAGGCTAGGCCTCATTCTGGTGTTTTTCTTTTTTTTTTTTTTTTTTTTTTTTTTTTTTGGTTTTTCGAGACAGGGTTTCTCTGTGTGTAGCCTTGGCCATCCTGGACTCACTTTGTAGACCAGGCTGGCCTCGAACTCACAGCGATCCGCCTGCCTCTGCCTCCCGAGTGCTGGGATTAAAGGCGTGCGCCACCACGCCCGGCTCTGGTGTTTTTCAAACAGGAAAGATAGACCAGATTAGTGGCCACTGCTTTGACTGCCTACAGACAGTTCTAGGTGTTCTAGAAATTACCTAAGGCAAATCCTGGGCATTCGTATGTTGTAAAGCTTCCCAGCTTATTCTTTTTTTTTTTTAATATTTATTTAATTTTAATCTATATGCATTGGTGTGAAAGTGTCAGATCTTGGAGTTACAGACAGTTGTGGGTGCTGGGAATTGAACCTGGGTCCTTTGGAAGAGCAGGCAGTGCTTTTAACCACTGTGCCATCTCTCCAGCCCGTTCCCGGCTTCTTCTAATGTGCCCTATTTCAAGAGAGGGCAGTGGTGGTAGGGCTCAGACTAACTTTTTGTCTGAAGTGAAACCACGGGGTGTGGTGGTTCACATCTATAATCCCAGCACTTAGGAAGTAAATTAGAGGCCTCGAGTTACAAGCCTGAGTCTCAAAAAAAAAAGTAGCTCAGTTGGCAGTGCTTGCCTAGCCTGCATGGGCCCTGGTTCCATCCTCAGCACCCCATAAATGCAGTGGGGTAGCACTTCGGAGGTCAAAGCCAAAGGATCAAAAGTTCAAGGTCACCCCTGGCTACACAGTAAGCCCAAGGCCAGCCTGGGATATGTGTCTCTGAGTTTAAAGGAAAAAAAAAAAGCAGAGGAAGGGGAGAGGAGGGTTACTCATCAACTTCTTTAGAAAAGAAAGTATCAGGCTGGCCCTGGTCCCACACCTTTAATCCCAGTGTCTATCCCGGGAGGCATAGGCAGGTGGATGTCTATGAGGTCCAGACAGCCAGGGCCATGGAGAGAGACCCTGTCTCAAACATAATAAAAGATGTGTTGATAACCGGGCGTGGTGGCAGAAGTTTATAATCTGAGCACTTAAAAGGCGAGAGGATTGATGCAAATCCAAGGCTGTCCTAGGCAAGTTCCAAACTAGCCTGAGCTACATAGCAAGAACCACCCCCTCAAAAAAGAAAAAAACCAAAGGGTTGTTTGGATGGTTTTTGGTTTTGGTTTTTCGAGACAGGGTCTCTCTGTGTAGCCTTGGATGTCCTGGACTCACTTTGTGGACCAAGCTGGCCTGGAACTCACAGTGATCTATCTGCCTGCTCTGCCTCCTGAGTGCTGGGACTAAAGGCGTGCGCCACCACGCCCAGCTCTGTGTGTGTGTGTGTGTGTGTGTGTGTGTGTGTGTGTGTGTGTGTGTGTTTTAACAATTGCGTTTTCTCTACAGATGACTTTGTTGGATAATATTTGACATAGTGGTCAATGGAGTCTGTACAAGCACTGGTTACATGTGACCCACTGAGGGCAAACTCTGAAAAAGACTCTACACTAAGTTTGGAGGCACCCACCTACTGAGATATTCCTTTTAGAATTGTGTGGTGCCGGGACTGTACCCCGGAAGGCCACCTGCATGTGAGGCAGGCACCCTACTACAGCGCCACAGAGGCAGCTCAGTCTTTAAGACGGACAGGCAATGGACTGCCCTGGGGATCGAGCTGCCCGCTAATGTCATGCCCCGCGCTCAACACGCTCCAGTTCAGTCATTCATCCTCCTCCACACCCACTAGGGACTGGGTGACTGACCCCCCTCCCCCATTCTACAGAGAAGGAAACAGGCTGAGAGCAGCAAGTGCAGAGGCCAGGAAGGAAGAACACTGTCTAAGGGGCTCGCCCTGGACTTTTCTCTTTCAAACCCCATAGGCATTCCGTCCGGAACATGCTGTCTCTGCCTGCAAAACAGATCCAAGCCGAAGGACTTTACCCCACAGCCACGCGAGACTTGCCAGGGGTGAGGCTTCCTGAAGTACAGAGGGGGGAAAGGCAGCAAGGACACCCACAGCCACAGAGGTGAGGAAGGGACCTAACCCTGCAGGGTCCTGCAGGTCTGTCAAGGAATCTGGACCATGCATGGAAAAGCCAACAAAGCTTCTGGGAGGCGGTTTACCAGGGCAAAGGGCAAGAAAATATGGCCTGAAAAGAAGACCCAAAGAAACAGAACTCTCTGGACTCCTTGACTCCTTTGACTAAAGGAGTAGGGAAAGGTGTGAGAGTCCCTGGGGGCAGGGTGACAGGGCCGCCCAGACCCTGCAGAGGGTCAGCCACCAGGCCCAGCAGCTTCTACAGAGTGCCACGGGCCCTAGGAGCCATGGACAGATCTGAGCTTTGCACAGAGCCTCTGACTGCCACTAAAGGGAAAGAGACTGGAGAGAGAGAAGAGGGGCGAGAGAAAGCAGCCACTTCTCAGTGGCCCCTGACTGGCCTCCAGGGTGTCTGTCTACTCCTCCCTACCACCTGCAGGGTCTTCTGTATCCCAGGCTGGGCTCCAGCGCTGTGATGCACCAAGGCTGCCCGGCTCCCTCTCTGCTCAGTAGTCTCCCGCAGCGCTACAGCATGCGGGGAATAGACGAGAGACTTCCCCAGGGCCTTCACTTCTCACTGGCCAGGTCCCCATCTCGTGCTGCATCCTAGTGCGCTCGCACACGTACGCGCACGCACACACACACACACACACCACGCTTGACCCTACACCGGGGCCTCTGCACTTCCTGTTTTCACCTGTCCTCTGAGTTTTTGCTCAAATGTTCCCTTCTTAGATAATGCTGTTTAAAAGGGCATTCCTCACCTTGTCCACCTTAGCAAACTGTTTCTCTCCACAGCTCTTTCCCTCCCTAACTACTGTATCATTTATCTAAGTGTCTCATCTCTGTTCTGTCTTCTAGGAAGACAGTGTAGGTACCATACAAACAGGAATTTTTGTTTGGTTGGTTCTGGTCTGCTTTGCCCACTGTTGTCTCCCCAGGGGCTTCACCGGGTCTTAGCGCATAACAGAGGTTCCCACAGCAGTGAGCCCCACGAGTGTAGGCTGAGGTGCAGGCTGAGGCTGGTAAAGGCCTGGGGTGCAGAGGGCCCAAGGGTGTCCTGGGGCTGGGAGGATGGCTCCTTTTGCTTCATGGGCTTTTATGTCTTTGTCACTGTTTCTCTTGTCACGTTTTTTCCAAGTCTTGACGGCTGTTGTGCGCCCCGCCCCGCCCCTGCACTGGAAGCCCTCTTGCCTCTTGGGCCCCCAGCATCCCACCTGGCTCTGCAGGTCTCAGCAGCCGCAAGGCTGAGGGGCCACGGCCTGGGCACTGCGAGGTTGCCGCAGCTGGCGGAGGGATACATCACCGTACTGAATGCCTGAGCCCATCCTCTCCGGGTCTAGTTCACCTGTGGGAGGGGAGATGTCAGGCGTGTTCCTCAGAGCCCCCGGGGCCTCCCTGCCTTTCACCACACCCCCATCTCTCACACGGAGCAGGTGGGCCTCACCTGAGTCGATCTTGTTGAGGATGGTGCGCGCACACTTCAGGAAAGCTTCTTCCACGTTCTCTCCTGTGAGAGCGCTGGTCTCCAGGAACATCAGCTCTGGAGGGGCAGAGCCGCCATCAGTTCCCCGACCCCATCCTCACCTTGGGCACTGTGCAGGATTGCCCTGCCGGGTGGGAGTGATGGCTCCATACCCACCCTCTTCCTTCCCAACTCAGCTCCCATCCCGTCGGTCCCCAGAAGGCCCGCCCTGATGTCCCAGCCTGAGTCAGGAGGCCCCTCCGGGCTCCATCAGCTTCCAGTGCCTCCCTGTCCTAGCAGATGTCACTATCAGCATCCTGTCCCCAAGACTCACTGAGCGCAGCCCCAAGCCAGCTAGCGCTATGTGACAGGGTAAGCTATACTCGGGACTCAAACCCACGTCTGCCTGGCAGCAAACGTCCCCTAAACTTGGGGGTCTGAAAAACAGGAGCCAGCCAGGCAGTGGTGGCGCAGGCCTTTAACACCAGCACTCGGGAGGCAGAGGCAGGCGGATCTCTGTGAGTTTGAGGCCAGCCCGGTCTACAGAGTGAGTTTAGGACATGAGGGGATACACACAGAGAAATCCTTTCTCAAAAAAATAAATAAATAAATAAATAAAAATAAAAGAAAAAAGAAAGAGGAGGCCGTGAGTTAGGCATGCTTGTGTACCCTCTGCAAGCCTGGAGGAGAAAGAAAGGCAACCCAGATGGTCAGGAACATTGGGTCAGCCTGGGCAACACAGCTGGCCTCAAAAAATAAATGGATGTATAATAAACTTTTTTTTTTTAAGCCGCAGATGTACTCAGGTGAGCCCTAACACCATATAACTTGCGCATGGTAGCTCATGCCTGTAATCCGAGTACTATACAGCAAAGTCAGGAATTCAAGGTCCTCCTCAGAGACAGGGAACTTCAGGCAAACCTAGGCTACATGACACTCTGTCTCAAAATAACAACTTGCTAAAAATTAAAAATAAGAAAGAAAGATGGGACATAGCCAGATCCCAAGTCAGCAGATGTGGATAGTCTAAACAGCCCATGTTTTATTTTGTTTTTCTTTTCTTTTCTTTGGTTTTTTGTTTTGTTTTTTGGTTTTTTGGTTTTTGTTTTGGTTTTTAGAGACAAGGTTTCTCTGTGTAGGTTTGGCTGTCCTGTAAACTCTGTAGGCCAGGCTGGCCTCGAACTCCCAGAGATCTGCCTGCCTCTGCTTCGCGAGTGCTGGGACTAAAGGCATGCGCCACCACACCGGGCCCATGTTTTCAAATGGATTAAACCTAACCTTTCCTTCATGCTCCTGGCCCTGTCTCTACCTTCACCTGGCATCCTGGTGCTGAGAACTGAAAACGGGGCCTCAGCCATGCCAGGATGAGGCTCCTCAGCCCTCCATGGTGGATTCTGAGTAAGTGAGCTACTACAGAGCATGTCCCCAGCCAGGCTTGCAGAAACTTGTGACAGGGCAGGTCAGTTTTCCTTGTCTCCTAAGCATCAGTGCCTGTCTGCTTGGGTCCCAGCCGCCCTGGTTCGACTCCTTTATTCACAAAGGTATCTATCTTTATAGCCACCTGAGTTTGCGGTATCTACCTTAACCACTGCTCTCTGCTGCCTCCCCACTGTGGGGGAAGTTTATCAGCAGCCACTCTGTACCAGGAAGAGCTAAGAGCGTGTGGTGGTGGACTGGCAGGGCCCTTGGCCAGCAGACTGTTCCTCCCCAAGACCACAGTAATCACAGGACTCGGCCTGCTGAAGTCTCCATGTTTAAGATAGAAGCATCCATCAAAAGCTGAGGAGACGCATGGCGCACAGGAGGCTGGCCACCCCTCCACCCCTCACGGGGGCCCACGCATGGCACACAGGGGGCTGGCCACCCCTCCACCCATCAAGAGGGCCCACGCATGGTGCACAGGGGGCTGGCCACCCCTCCACCTCTCACGGGGGCCCACGTCGTGGCTGCTCACCATTCTCCTGAGCAAAGCGGGAGGCCTCTAAGAAAGTGACCTCCCGCTCGGGGCCCAGGTCCCTCTTGTTGCCGCACAGGATGACCACGATGTTGGGGCTGGCGAGCGTTCGGGCGTCGGTCAGCCACGCAGCTAGCGAGTTGTATGTCTCCCGGCTGTGAAGAACAGACGGAAGAGGGAGGCAGCACGGGAGTAGGGCCATCGTGCCCAGCTCTCTCCCATGTCACCCAGACCCTGCACCCACCTGGTGATGTCGTACACCAGCAGGGCTCCAGCTGCCCCTCGGTAATAACTCCGCGTCACCGACCTGTGGGGCCAGGGGGACCCAGTCACCCCCAAGGCTGGGATCTGCCCCGGGACTGCCCCCCTCTATAGAGAGAGGCTAGTGGTCCGGAGGCCCCCCTGTACTGTTGGCCCATGCCCTAAACCTTGGTCTTCCTGAGACACAGCGTTTCTGCCTCACAGTCTAGCTCAATTGTGGTTATTTGGGTTAGCTTTTGCAGAGAGTCTCACTCTAGAGTCCAAACTCGCCTGAAACCAAGTAGCCCACTTGGCCTCAGGATTAAGGCAACTCCCCTGCCTCAGCCACCTAGAGGGGCTTTGGATTGGGGCCAGGGCCTGGCACACACTAGGAAGTGCTCTAGACAGAGCTACACTCCAACCGTTCTAGTCTAATTTAAGGCCATGCTAATGTACCCAGGCTGACTCCAAAGCCTGGACTCTCTTATTTATTTCTTTTCTGTTGGGTGGGGGGTGGGGCGGTGTGCATGAGCCCCACAGTACATGTGTGGAGGTCAGAGGACTCTTGGAGGAACTGGGTCTTTCCTTTCACCGTGTGAGTTCACGAGCTCAGACTCAGGTCCTCAGGCTGGCAGCACTCTTGCCCGCTGAGCCTTCTTGCAAGACCATGTCACAAACTTCCAGTGCTCCCGCCTTAGCCTTTCAAGGAGCTGCGATTACAGGACTACACCACCACCACACCCAGCTTACTTTTCTTTCTTGTCTGTCAGTCTCTCTTCCTGTCTCCCCCGCGCTCACTTTTGCCTTCCCTCTTTGGTCATCAGCATTTCCTCAGTATCTCCCATCTGCCGTCCGGGCCAAGTGCTCCGCACCTTCTACCTGTCCCTCCCTGCTGTCTGACACAGGCCCCTTTCCTGGGTGGCCAACTCCCTCAGTCACCAACTTGGATCCCTCTGGAAAGCACGCACTAACTGCAAACCCAGGCCCTGCCTCACGCCTGTCTCCTTCGCCCTCTCTCAGCCTC
The DNA here is from genome assembly GCF_903995435.1 of Acomys russatus. NCBI lineage: Eukaryota > Metazoa > Chordata > Mammalia > Rodentia > Muridae > Acomys > Acomys russatus. The sequence continues at coordinate 16,892,664 of NC_067155.1, forward strand.
TGGGTTCTACATAGCTCACCCAGTCAGTGCACACATAACTCCATGAGCAGCCGCTCCTCCGTGAGTTGAATATACCTCCAGCCCCCACCCCCGTCTCTCCCTCCCTCCCGCTCTGTTCCTCACTCTCAGGGCTTCTGTTTCTGCAGACCTACTAGGTGGCCCAGCCTGCACATTTCCCATTCTCCAGTATACTCACTCACCTCTCCTTCTCCTCACCTCCCCCTGCCCACCTCTGCCCACCGCTCTGCTTCCGGCGTGTTCCTTCCACACCTATTCCCTCCTTGATTGTGCGTGTCATCTTTATCGCTCTGCCTCTCCTTCCCCCTGAGGTGGCAGCTCCGTGAGGTTTCCCTGCCTGATTGTTTTAATATCCCCCTTCAAATGCTACTCGGGGCTGGAGAGAGGGCTAGAGGGCTCAGCGGTTGGTTAATAGCACTTCCTGCTTTTGTAGAGGACATGGGTTCCATTCCCAGCGCCCAAATGGCAGTACACAAGACCTGTAATTCCAGTCCTAGGGTATTTGATAGCCTCTTCTGATCTCTGGGGCCTCCTGCACTTACAGGTGCACATACATGTACTCAGGCACACACACACACAGACAATTAAGTAATTAATCAAAAAATAAAACTCTACCCCTTTTCACACCCTTAAGCCTTTCCCTCTGCCCTTTCTTCTTTCTGGTCCTGAGGATGGCATCAAAAGTCTTGCACAAGCTAGGTGAGAGTTCTGCACTGAGCCACACCCCAGCACCTCACTGGGGGATTCTGGGCAGGGGCTCTACCACTGAGCCACACCCCAGCCCCTCACTGGGGGATTCTAGGCAGGAGCTCTACCACTGAGCCACGCCCCAGCCGCTCACTGGGGGATTCTAGGCAGGGGCTCTACCACTCAGCCACACCCCAGCCCCTCACTGGGGGATTCTAGGCAGGGGCTCTACCACTGAGCCACACCCCCAGCCCCTCACTGGGGGATTCTAGACAGGGGCTCTACCACTGAGCCACACCCCAGCCCCTCACTGGGGGATTCTAGGCAGGGACTCTACCACTGAGCCACACCCCAGCCCCTCACTGGGGGATTCTAGGCAGGGGCTCTACCACTGAGCCACACCCCAGCCCCTCACTGGGGGATTCTAGGCCGGGGCTCTACCACTGAGCCACGCCCCCAGCCCCTCACTGGGGGATTCTAGGCAGGAGCTCTACCACTGAGCCACGCCCCCAGCCCCTCACTGGGGGATTCTAGGCAGGGGCTCTACCACTGAGCACTACCACATGCCAAGCTTCCCTTCTCTCTCTCTCTTTTTTTTTTTTTTTTCTATCTTTCTCTCTCTGTGTCTTCTGAATTGGGACTGAAACCTAGGAGCTTACACTAGTTAGACTAGCGCTCTCCCTCTAAGCTGCAACTCCAATCCTTATTTCCACATGAGCGCAGACTGGCCTACATGTACCTCACAGTGCTCCTGCTGCAGCCTCCTGTGTGTCTGGGAGTACAGACTCGAACCACCACATTCAGCCCTTTCTCACCAGGACGTCCTCTCTCCTCAGACACGCCCTATGAGCAGTGGTCTTGTCTCTCCCCACCTGCCTGTCCTGCTCAGCATCTCCTCGCCCTTATTTCATCCCTGAGGGGCTCTACACACCTTCCTCTATTGCCCCCTCCCCTCCATGAGAACCCCAGACACCTACCGAAACCGCTCCTGGCCAGCAGTGTCCCAAATCTGTAGCTTCACAGTCTTCCCCCCAACGTTGACCACCCTGGATCCAAACTCCACGCCGATGGTGTGGTTGGAGTCCTGTTTGACTGGGAGTAGGAGGGGAACAGGAGGCAGTGCAGGGGTTCCTGGGGTTCCCCGATCCTGCAGGCTTCCTCCTCCTCCTCTGCTGGGTTGGCAGAGAACTTAGCAAAGACCGTCCACCAAGGCTAGAGCCAAACTACAGCACTAGCTAAACGCCAATGGTGGCCTGCTACCTACCCCATTTACTGCCCACTGACCCACACCACGGCCATAGCCACGTTTCCCACACCATGGCCACGGCCACATTTCTGGGGTCCTGCCAGTAACTCACACTTATTCTCAATGAACTGATGGAGGAGACATGACTTGCCAGTTCCAGCACTGCCAATCACCAGGAATTTGAAGAGGAAGTCTAAGCAGATGGCGCCAGGATCAAGGGTGCCCACAGGGAGAGACAAACAAAGGGAGTAAGAGGAGAAAACCAGGAAATCAGAAGGAAAGATGGAAGCAAACAAAAGCAGAAACAGAGCCATACACAACCAACCATGAAACAGTGTGGATTTTGTTTGTCTGTTTGTTTTTAAACATCTACAGTACTGTGGGTAGAACTTAGGACATCCTACATGCCAGGCAAATGTTTTTCCATATTGACCTACCACACAGCCCAAGATGACTCTTTTTTCTTTTTTTTCCTTTGTTTTGTTTTTCAAGACTGGGTTTCTCTGTGTAGCCTTCGCTGTCCTGGACTCACTTTGTAGACCAAGCTGGCCTCGAACTCTCGAACTCACAGTGATCCGCCTGCCTCCGCCTCCCGAGTGCTGGGATTAAAGGCCTGCCTGGCTCAGGATGACTCTCTTGTCATTTGTTTTGTGTTTGAAACAGAGTTGCACTATGTATTCCATGACCTAGCTGTGCTCAAACTCTAAGCAATCCTCCTGCCTCAGCGTCTAAAGGAGTGACGGGGATTACGGGTATGTGTCTCCATACACTGCATTCTTTTGTTTTTCTTTTTCCCCAGTCAGGGACTCATTGTGTAGCACTGTTGGGCCTTGAATTTCAATCCTCCCTGCCTCAGTCTCCCCGCTGCTGGGTTAGCAGGAGAGGCCAGCACACTCCACTTTTCTTTATTTTAGAGTATTAATCTGAGAGTTGGAGAGATGCCTCAGAGGTTAAGAGCACTGTCTGTTCTTCCAAAGGACCTGAGTTCAATTCCCAGCACCCACAATAAGATCTGGTGCCCTCTTCTGGTGTGCAGGTGTACATGCAGGCAGAATACTGTATAAATAATAAATAAATAAATCTTTTTTTAAAAAGAGTATTATTCTTGGGGCTGGAGAGATGGCTCAGAGGGTAAGCACACTGACTGTTCCTCCAGAGGTCCTAAGTTCAATTCCCAGCAACCACATGGGGGCTTACAACCATCTATAATGTGATTTGATGCCCTCTTCTGGAGGGCAGGTGTACATGCAGGCAAAGCACTGTACACATAATAATAAATAAATAATTTTTTAAAAAAAAAGAGTATTACTTTGTAGTCCAAGCTGGCCTCAAAGTTGAAGCGGCCCTCCTGCCTCACTCTCACAAATGTGAAGATTACAGCATACAAGACTAATATATATATATATATTATATATATATATATATATATAATATATATATATATATATCCATCTACCACAGTCCTAAAAATTGTTATGTTATGTATGTCAACAGCTCATTTAATCCCAAATAAAGCTCTAAAGAGATTAGTATACTAAATATCCCTACCTTCCTGACTAGGAGAATGTGGCCAGAGAGGTTAACTGGCCACAACAGCTAGGGACGAGCTAAAATTCAAACGCAGACTAACGGTCTCCACAATGCAAGACCTTAGCTGATGCATTTCAAAAGCCACTTCAACAAGGATTAAATCTGGCCTCCACTTCCCCATCCTACCACCCTCTCCATTCATCCAGTCTGTCGAGGCCTCTGACATTTGGGCCTATTTCCTAAACCGGTTCCCTCCTCCGAGTACTTACACCAAAGTCTTTGGCTTTTCCATACGTGCTGAGTGAATGGAGCTGCCACTGATTCTTGTCCGAGCTCCTACCACCCTCCAACCTCCCTCTACCCACCTGCCACTCTACATCCATACTGACTGCCCAACTCTGAACCTGCTCTGCCCATCCTCTGCCCAGAACCCTTGGCCTCTGTCCTTAAACTAGAGCCGCATCCCTTGACACTAAGTTTCAAATCTAGAACTCAAGGACACCACCTCTCCAGACCTCTCAAACCAGTCCAGCCCCACAGGGTGTGCGGGGTCCACAGCAGGTGTCCCTGGTCCTCTCTCCAGTCCGGACCCTAGCAATATAGTGACCGTCGGCCCCGCCCTATTCACTCACGCTCCGCCCATGAAGGCTAGCTTCCCTCCTCAGGGCCTACCCCGTACCCTAATTCACCGTGACCAGCTCCTTCAAATCCCGCCCTAGATCTTTTTATCCCATAACAAAAGTCCCTCAAGCTCCACCCAAATCCATTAAGCTCAGCCCCAGACCCACTTAGCCCTGCCCCGTATCGCGGCAGACCCCGCCCCCCTGAACAGAAAAGCCCCGCCCCACTGCTACATCCGCATCCACTACGGGCCCAGCCCCCCCGCCCCCCGCCGCCGCCCCCCGCTTCGGCCCACCAGCCTCACCGTAGGTCTCGGCCATGGCTCGGCGGCGACCGCTGGGGCCGCAATATGGCGCCGCGGCCGCGCCTGCTCCTCGGCCGGCAGCCGCTCCACTCGGGCTGCAGCCTCAGCTCCTTTCCACTCCCGGACCCGGCGCCGCCACTTCCGCCTTCACCCCCCCTCCCGCCCCCCACTCCCGCGCGAGCCTCCAGAGCTGCGGATACCAGGCCACGCTTGCCCAACACGGGGATTGGTGGATTCGGCAAGCGGTGGGCGGGACGAGCGGAGCGGATTGGCGGCACGAGAGGGGCCGAGCCGAAAGGGGCGTGGCCAAGACGAACGATTGGCGGAACAAGTGGGAAAGGGCGGAGGCAGAGAGGCTGCGCCCGGTGGAGGAACGGATTTGGTCAGGAGTCCCCCGGAGCAGAGACGAGACTCCGGATTGGTTAGACGTAAGCCTGGGGGCGGGGACACGAGTGCCAAGAAGGGGCAAGGGCAGGATGGACAGAGTTGGAGGAGCGGACTGCTGGGTGCAATTTCTAACCCCACGGGCCAGAAGGAAGAAAGCTCATTGCTCCCCATCTGCAAGAAAACTTCCTCTGGGCGGAAATGGTGGCGCAAGCCTTCAGCCCCAGCGGAGGCAGATGCCGTTTTCTTTTATGAATTCCACTCCAGCCTGGTCTACATAGTGAGTTCCAGGACAACTAGAGCCACACAGAGACCTTGTCTTGAATTTTTAAAGAGGAGAGAAAAGTCTGTTGTGTGATCTATGCCCTTCTCAAGATCCAACTGGCTCATTGCTGGAGTCTGGAGCGCGCCTAGACCTTACCTTGGAGCAAAGGACTTGCAAATTGAAGCTACCTAGCAACCACTGACGTTACCACGTTCAGGGCATTAACTGGCTAGATTCAGGGACCTGAGAAACGTTTTCTATGTAAATTTCCATCCAATCCCAAAAAAACAGACACAAAACACTTTGTAGTTGGCTGTTGTATTTGCGTTTTGCATAGAGCCTGAAGGGTAAACCGCAGGGATAGCCGTAGGCTGAGTTCACTGGCAGTAGAAATCCCATTTCTGAAAAAAAAAAAGAAAAGGGAAAAATAGGAAACCGGTGATCACATTGCAATGCATCTAGTGGTTCTAGCAAAAGCTGTAGCTCCAAAGAACAGGTTTGCCTACCCAAAAATAAACAAATTAGATTCAAGCCCTGTAACCTCTGCCGTTTTCCAATTAGAAATCACTTGGAAGCCCGGCATGGTGGTGCACGCCTTCAATCCCAGTATCCTGGGAGGCAGAGGCAGGCGTATCTCTGTGAGTTCAAGGCCAGCCTGGTCTACAAAACAAGTCCAGGACAGCCAGGGCTCTGTTACACAGACCAACCCTGTCTCGAAAAACCAAAAAATAAAAATCACTTGACATTGAGCAGGTCCTGGTGGCACATGCCTGTAAACTCAGAAGCCCTCAGGAGGCTCAAGCTGCAGGCTAATGATTTTGAAGCCAGCCTGGGTACATACTCTGTCTCAAGAACACACACACACACACACACACACACACACACACACACACACACATATATATATATTACTAATAACAACAAAAACAATTACTCTTCATGTACAGGTAAGACAATGAGCCAGGCAGTGGTGGCGCACCCCTTTAATCCCAGCACTGGGAAAGCAGAGGCAGGTGGATCGCTGTGAGTTCGAGGCCAGCCTGGTCTACAGAGTGAGTGCAGGACAGCTAAGGCTACACAGAGAAACCCTGTCTTGAAAACCCAAAAGAAGAAGAAAAAGAAAGAGGAGGAGGAGGAAGAGGAAGAAGAAGAGAAAAAAGAAAGAAGGAGCCATCACCCTCCCGCTCCAACCTCCACTTCAAGACACTCACATCTGTCTTCATATCAATTTTGCCAGGTTTCAGAGTCAAGTCCTCCCGAACAATGCTACTGGGGAAATAGCCCAGGCGGGCAGCCGCGTCTCCATAGTATTCTCCCTGGACCTGAGGAAGTTAAAAGTCCACCTGGAAAAATGGCTCTCATGCCTGCGGAATGCCAAGGCACAGTCTTCTCTCTGCCTTGAACCTCAGCTTAAATGCCATTTGCTTGTGGATAGAATGCAGCCACCATAGCTAATCCTCACAACGCCATGTTTGCTGAGGTGTTGATGGCTTGCTTGCTGGTTGCCTGCCTACGCCTCCTAGAATTATCATTCACTGTGGTATCTGAGGTCAGGAAAAGAGCTTGGCACCAAGCTGCTCTGAAATTGTTAAAGTGAAAACGCAGTAGTAATAAAATGTCTTCCAAAAATAAAAACATTAAAATAAATAAATAAATAAAATGTCTTCCTCCTCCCCCCCCAACCCCGCCCCGCCAGCCTTGTTTTCCCCCTTCCCCTCTGAGGGAAAACAAAATCTTTCCATCCCTCCCTCACTCTCTGAAGACTCACACTGCCTCCCCAGAAGAGCCGCCCACGGCCCTTCAGCTTGGAGAAGACATACACCACTTGGCCCCTGTATACGGTCAAGAAGCGGCAGTCAGGGGCCACGTAATCCTGAAGGGCCACAGCCATGGAGATAGGATCTGCGGAAGGAGACGGGAAAGGCAGCAACTTCAAAACAGACCAGCAGCGTAAGCCCTGGGCCCCCTGCCCTTGTCCACCCCGACGCTTACGGCTGCATTCCTCATCCGCACACAGCTTCCGGTCAGCCAGCTTGGGCATGGCACGATCAGCTCCGCTAGGCCCCGGGAAAACAGACAAGACCAGGATGCCAAGGAGCACTGGGGACCACGCCATCATGGACCGAGAATGGCCAAGAGAAGGACGGGGTCTCCAGGCTCCTCCTGCCCTCCCTCTGTGCTGAGACTCAAGGAAACCTGTGTTCTCAATCCTGTCTCCACCCTAGACCAGATTTCACCCCCACCTGCTCCCCAAGGTTGTTACCCAGGCAGAACCATTTCACAGACAGGGTAAGGGCTCTGGGCCAAAGAAAATGCCTACTTGATCCCAAAGCAATCCAGGTCACTCCAAGTAGCAGCTACCCCCTGCCCCGCCCCCCCCCCACCCCCCCCCTCCCATCAGCGACCCAGATAGGCAGGCTGGGACTATCTGATTCCATCATCGAGCCATTTTAGGTACCCGGGCCCTCCAGCGACTAGAGAAGGCGGTATAGAAAACCACCTTGGAATTTCCTGTGCCGAGGGCGCCGAGAACAAGGCAGTTCTTTGATTAGCAGCCACAGGCACAGTTCCCAGGTACTGAACAAACACTGAATGTCCAGCCTCAGGCGCGGCGCGGCACTGTCCCGCTGTGCATCCTCACTGGAAGGCATAGGCTGAACTATTCTAGTCTCAGAGCTTCAACTCCCTCATCTGTAAAGAAAGCGATGAAAGCAAGCAAAGATCAGCAAGTGTTGTTATTGGTGGGTTTGGTTGGTTGATTGTTTTTTTGGTTTGTTTGTTTTGTTTTGTTTTTTTGTTTGTTTGTTTGTCTTTTTTTTTTTGGTTTTTTCGAGACAGGGTTTCTCTGTGTAGCCTTGGCCATCCTGGACTCACTTTGTAGACCAGGCTGGCCTCGAACTTACAGCGATCCACCTGCCTCTGCCTCCCGAGTGCTGGGATTAAAGGCGTGCGCCACCACACCCGGCTCTGGTTGTTTTTTTTTTTTTTTTGTTGTTTTTTGTTTTTGTTTTTCTTTTGTCGTCATTGTTTAATGTGTATAATTGTGTTGTTGCATGTATGTCTATCTACCTGAAGGCCAGAAAAGGTCATTGCAGTATCTATTGCAGGGAAATAGAGCTACACAGTTGGGAGACACTGTGTGGGTGTTAGGAATCAAACCCGGGTCTTCTGGAAGAGCAGCCAGTGTTCTGCTCTTAACTGCTGGACCATCATTTGAGCCCACTCTTTTTCCTTTATTTATTTATTATGTATAGAGTTCTGACTGCATGTACACCTGCAGGCCAGAAGAGGGTGTCAGATCACATTGCAGATGGGTGTGAGCCACCATGTGGTTGTTGGGAATTGAACTCAGGACCTCTGGAGGAGCAGTCAGTCAGTGCACTTAAGTACTGAGCCATCTCTCCAGCCCTTCTTTTTCCTTTTTTGAGACAGGGTTTCACTATGTAGTCCTGGCCGGCCTAAAACTCCCTACATAGATCAGGCTGGCCCCAAACTCACAAGAGATCCACCCACCTCTGCCTTTCCAGTGCTGGATAAGGCATGTGCCACCCTACAGGGTAAGGATTACCTTAGGAGGGGCTCTAACAAGCCCAGTTAACAAAGAAATTGATGCATAGAAAGCTAAGGATCATGTGTCTAAGGTAACTAAGACAGGAAAGGGAGGACAAGATGTGTCTCCCGGTTTTCAGGGGATCACTCTTACCTGACCTGACACAGTTCTCAAAAGGAACACCCCATAAACAGATATGCAGGGAGCAGAGGACCAGGGAGCACGTGACCTCACAAGGATGCAATCAACAGACTCAGGCTGAAACCATAGCTCAACAGCTGTGGCAGTTTACATGAGAATGATCATTATAGGCTAATATATTTGAGTGTTTGGTTCCCAGTTGGTGGAACGGTTTAGGAAGGGAGGTGTGGCCTTGTTGGAAGAGGTGTGTCACCGAGGATGAGCTCTGAGGTTTCAAAAGCCAAGCCCAGACACACCCTGCCAGTACCCCACCTCCGCATCTTGCAGATTAAAGCTCGCAGCTACTGCTCCAGTGCCATGCCTGCCTACTGCCAAGCTCTCTGCTATAACGGCCCATCCACTTAAAGACCCCAAGTAAATGCTTTCCTTTTAAATTGCTTTAGTCGTGGTGTCTCTTCAGGCAATAGAACATCTAAGATGGTGGCTGAATGCCTGTTACTGTTGACTTCAATCCCCAATCCAGTAGTAAGTAACATGACAATTTAGAACTTAAATATAGAAGGGGCCCTGGATGGAGCCTCGGATGCAAAGCCCTAGATTCAATGGCCAGCATTGACCAGTGTGAAGAACTTAGGAAGTGAAGATTTACTTGAAAAGTTTTTTTTTTTTTTAATTTCTTTTTTTTTTTTTTTTTTTTTTTTTTTTTTTTTTTTGGTTTTTTCGAGACAGGGTTTCTCTGTGTAGCCTTGGCCATCATGGACTCGCTTTGTAGACCAGGCTGGCCTCGAACTCACAGCGATCCGCCTGCCTCTGCCTCCCGAGTGCTGGGATTAAAGGCGTGCGCCACCACGCCCGGCTCTTTTTTTTAATTTCACATGCACTGGTGTTTTGACTGCATATGTCTAGATGAGGGTGTTAGGTCCCTGGAACTAGAGTTATAGACAGTTGTGAGCTGCCATGCGGATGCTGGGAATTGAACTCAGGACCTCTGGAAGAGCAGCCAGTGCTCTTAACCCCTGAGCCATCTCTCCAGCCCCTTACTTGAAAAGTTTTGGTCACAATTTGGTAGTTGAAGCCGGTAGCAGAGAACATGAGATGACACGTTGTCTCCGTGTTTGAATTTCCCAATTTAAAACTTGCAAAAGTGAGCCGGTTTTGGTGGCACACACCTTTAATCCCCGCACTCGGGGAGGCACAGGCAGGGGGATCTCTGAGGGTTCCAGAACAGCGAAGACTACACAGAGAAACCCTGTGGGGTGGGGAGGCACGTGAAAGGGTTTATTTGTGCAATAGATACTGCACTGTAAACACTGTACTAGGTTCACATCTTAGTAGCTTGGTCTGTTTGTCAGGACGGGGTTTCTCTGTCTGACAGCCCTGGCTGTCATGGACTCACTTTGCAGACCAGGGTGACCTTGAACTCAGAGCTCCATGCCTCCCAGCTGGCTGTGGTGTACCACTTGTAATCCCAGCAACGGTGACACAGAAGAGGGCAGAAGTTCTGAGTCACCCTCCATCACGTAATGACTTCAAAATCGCAAGGTGTCTCAAAAAATTCAGGGGCCGCAGAGATGGCTGAGTGGTTAAGAACACTTGCTGCTCTTGTACAGGACCCAGAGAAAGTTCCTAACAGCAACATGGTGGCTCACAACCATCTAAAACTCCAGTTCTAGGGGATCTGGCACATTTCCAACCTCGATGAATGCCAGGCCTGCATGTGGTACCTATCCATCCATGAAGGCAAAACACTCATACAGATAAATCTAAAATTAAAAAGCAAAACAAGCCGGACATGGTGGTGCACGCCTTTAATCCCAGCACTCGGGAGGCAGAGGCAGGTGGATCTCTGTGAGTTTGAGGCCAGCCTGGTCTACAAAGTGAGTCCAGGACAGCCAAGGCTACACAGAGAACCCCTGTCTCAAAAAACCAAAACCAAACAAACAAACAAACAAAAAAACCCTTCCAATATAAGGAAGTGTACGTTCAGTATTAAAAGTGATTTGCGGGTACAAATTATGTAGCTCAGTGGCAGAACATGTGCATAAGCACATGTAAAGCTGGGAATTAAGACCCAGACAAAATAAACAGGTAGGTATTTAGAAAGCATTTACCATATTGGCATACTGTAGAAAAGACTCCACTTCCCGAAGCCCAATTTATTCAAACACTGTAGCATAAGTAGACCTGAGCCCACTCAGTGCTTCCAATGTACTCAGTGTCAAAATCCTTACCGGATATGCGTGAGGATATACAGCACAAAACAATCAATTTCCACTAGGTTTCTTGTGGGTCAGAAATGTTGGCACTTCATGTGAGGGTTGGACTTAACTGTTGGGAAGGGGGGCTTTATTCTTTGTTTCTTTTCTTGTTATTGTTTTGGTTTTTTGAGACAGGGTTTCTCTGTGTAGCCTTAACTGTCCTGGACTCACTTTGTAGACCAGGCTGGCCTCAAACTCACAGCGATCCGCCTGCCTCTGCCTCCCGAGTGCTGAGACTATAGGCATGCGCCACCACGCCCAGCAAGTAAATTCGTAATTATAAATGACACGCCATTTTGAAGACTGAAACGAAATCTCACTCAGTTCCAGGTCAGCCTGCCGGTGATGTGCATGGCATTTGCCCGGGACACCCACACTGTGTATGTAGCCGCCCATCATTCATGGAAGCAGACCCCGGCTGGAGTCACCCCTACCGTACTTCTCAGTGGACCCAAGGCACGCATGCCCAAGAACCTAGTGTGCTGACGTTTACCTCTAGTCTCAACATCTGGGGGTCTGGGGCAGGACTCGGAATCTGAAGTCAATCTGGAACGCATAGACCAACCACACCAGAAAAAACATGTAAGTTTATTATTTATGTGTATGTAGGGGTAGGTCTGTGTGCATGTGAGTGCAGGTGCCTGTGGAGAAGAGGGTCAGATCCCTCTTGGGCTGGTGTCACTGATGCTTATGAACGAAGTGGAAGCTAGGAACAAACCTGGAGCCCCTGAAGGAGCAGCAAGTGGCCGTAACTGCTGAGTCATCTTTCCCCCATCACCACCCTGGAGGAGGGGGTGGAGGCGGGACAACACATTTAGCCAACAAGTTTAGTGCTTTCTGCACAGGATGAGGTAAAAAAAAAGTTTTAGTAAGAGGAAAAAGGATCTGGGCTGGAGAGATGGCTCAGTGGTTAAGAGCACGGATTGCTCTTCCAGAGGTCATGAGTTCAATTCCCAGCAACCACATGGTGGCTCATAACCATCTATAATGTGATCTGATATCCTCCTCTGGCCTGCAGGGGTACATGCAGGCAGAGCTCTGTATACATAATAATAAATAAATAAAATCTAAAAAAAAAAAAAAAAAAAAAAAAAAAAAAGAGGAAAAAGGATCTACAGAAATAACAGATTAAAAAAAAAGTTGCTAGCTTTACTGCCACACCTCAAAGTGCCAAAGTTACAGCCATTAGATGTGATGAGGGCTTAGCTGAGTTGAGACGAAAGAGGTGGGATGGGATGGGAGATACTCATCAGTGTCTCCAGGCAACAGAGGTCACGGGCTACAGTAGGAAGCGGGGCTAGGTAGATGGCCTAGATCCCACCCCAGCTCCATCTCAAAAAAAGGGAAAAGATGGAAAAAACGGATGTTGGGATTCTGAACTCTGGATTCAGTCAGACTTGCTCTGCTTGGGGGTGGGGTTTCTGAAGCAGGACACCAGTTCAAACACACAACGGGATTTAAAAAGTATGAACAAAGGCTGGAGAGATGGCTCAGAGGTTAAGAGGCCCTGAGTTCAATTTCCAGCAACCACATGATGGCTCAGGTGCCCTCTTCTGGTGGGCAGGTGCACATACAAGCAAAACACTGTATACTTAATTAAATCTTAAAAGAAAAAAAAAAAAGCATGCACAAGCCAGCGGTGGTAACATGTGCCTTTAATCCTAGCACTTAGGAGGCAGAGGCAGTGAATTTCTGAGTTGGAGGCCAGCCTGGTCTACAAAGTGAGTTCCAGACAGCCAAGGCTACAGACAAATCCAGTCTGAGAGAAAAAGAAAACAAAACTATGACTTTCAGAGTGAGGACTAAGCCTGTCACCACACTAAGGCATCCCACAGAAGCATCCAGCGCAGATCTTTGCGCTGCACCCAGAAACGCGCTGACAGCTGACGTGCCTCCAGGTGCCTGGTCCAGGCCCCACTGGCTCAGCCTTTTCTTTTTCTGCCTTGTTCCGTCACTTGTCAAGGTCAGAGCAGGTGACTCAGGGAACCCTGAACTCTGAGCTGGCCAGGTTCTGGTCAGGGATGAAGATGAAATTGAACAACTCTACATGCCCAGTGCCCGAAACAAAGAGAGCCCAAGAGCTGAACCCTAGGGCACCTCAGGAGCTTTTCCTTCATCGCCCCAACTGTTCCCAGCCCTGGGGCTCCCACAACAGCAGCTCAGGCAGCCACGAACTCACGGCAAGCTTCCTGTCTCAGGCTTATAGGTACTAGGACCAATGGCCTAGCTAGCATCTTTGATTTTCACTTGCAAGTTTTCCTCAGCATCTACTGGGTACTCACCAAGCACGCCCTGAATCTGCTGGGTGCTATGTGCCGGCGTATGTGTGGGACACTGGGAACAAACATTATCATGGTATTAACAGAAGACCCCTTTTCACACAGGGGGAAAACAAAGCTCACAGTGGGGACATTACCTGCCCATTGGGTGGCAGCTAGGGATGTCCCAAACTGCACACTAGATGGGCTGACCACAGAACCCATGTGACAGGGCCATTAGGCCAATGTGGAGAGAGCCTTCCTCTTGCCTCTGTGCAGTAACATCAGAGCCCCTTAATGATGCAAGTGACAGCTTTGTCCTCCTTGTCCAAATGCCACAGGGTCAAAGTCTTCCTTGAGCCATTCCTCTTCCATGCAGCAGCAGGTGTATGACACGCTCCTGAAGCACAGTCTCCTCCTGCAGGACACACCTGCCCAACTGTACTCGGTCGTCTTGGTTCCCGCCCTCAATGATATGAGAGGAGAAAATTGACAAAGCTGTCAACGGACCTTAAGTGTGGTTAATATTGTTACACTTCTGTGTTTTCCAAGACTGTGAACTCAGAGGCCATAAGATCCAAACTCTTGATGTAAAGGGAACCAAGGAAGGAAAAAAACAAAAACAAAAACAAACAAACAAACAAAAAAACAAGACAGACAATAGTGGTGAAAAACAAACCTCAAAAAAGCCACTTTAATCACAACCTAACAGCGCCAGGTGCAATGTCTGGGGACAGACTCTGGGTACAATGCTGTGTGGCAACCACACACTCACTCGTGGCTCTGAGGAGGCCCTCAAGGGGGACTTACCTTCGGGGACTGTGCCAAGGGGGGGGGGAAGGGGCAGACCCCGAGCGGGAACTGGGGCACCCTGTGGGGAAAGGTACTACTTCTTGGCAAAAGAGATCTTCATGGCATTGTTTTGTGTGATCTTAAAGCCTTGCAGGGCATCGCGTGCTGCCCCAGCCTGTACTTCGTTGTCAAACTCCACAAAGGCGATGTCGTGCCGCCCAGGGACCAGACGCACCTCCTTGAAGCCAGGGAACCTGAGAGGAGGGAACAGCAGACCTCAGAGACACACCTCAGCATTGCCCTAAAATTTTGGCACCAAACTGACAGAGGCGAGAGAGGCTAAGCTGCCATAATGCGCAGCACAGACCCCATACCAAAAGATTACCTGGACAAAATAAAAAATGCAGAACCTCATCCATTTTAAAGTCTTAACAGTCACACAACCACAATGTGGAGCACACACAACCCTGGCACCCCTTCCTTCTTCCCAAGTCCATCCCCACTCCCAGAAACCCCTCGCCGCTCTCAGGCTCTTGTCTTCGCTTTGTTGAGACAGGGTCACTCTAAATAGCTCAGGCTGGCCTTCTGATCCTCAGCCTGAGATGCCATGCGCCTGCTGAACTCCCCGCCTCACTTCCTCCTGTTCAGTTGCCACCACTCTCACTAATATGCACTGTTTGGTGGAGACAGCACACCAGCTGCACTGGTTCCAGCTTTATTTGGTTTCTCAAAATTTCCTTCAGCATAATTCTGAAGAATGACTCAAACTGAGCGTGGTGGCACACACCTTTATATTCCCAGCACTCGGGAGGCAGAGGCAGGAGGATTGCTGTGAGTTCCAGGCCAGCCTGGTCTACAAAGTCCACGACAGCCAAGGCTACACAGAGAGACCCTGTTTCAAAAAATGGGGAAACAAAAAACAAAAACACAACAAAATAAAACAAATAAAAGAGCAACTCAAACCAAGTATGGCAGGTCACACCTGGGAGGTGGAGGCAGAAGGATCCCCAGCTCCTGGCTAGCCTGAGGTACACATCAAGATCAGGCCTGTGCTCTCCTAAGAAACGGTCTCTGATAAAGCAGAGGGAGGGCCTGGAATGGGTTCAGCAGCTACTTTCAGGACTGACCTAACAGGACCCAAGTTTGGTTCCCAGCACCAATGTCAGACAGCTCAAAACTGACTAAAACTCCAGCTCGGGAATACCGACACTTCTAGCACATATCCATGCACAGACACATGCACAATCAAAAATAAAATTAAGGTGCTCGCTTCGGCAGCACATATACTAAATTTGGAACAATACAGAGAAGATTAGCATGGCCCCTGAGCAAGGATGACACGCAAATTCGTGAAGCGTTGTTTATTTTTCAATTGAGATGTAAAATGAATAAATTAACAAAATATATTAAAAACAAAAAAATAAAATAAAAAAAAAAAAAAAAAAAAAAGGTGGGCAGGGACTTCAAATAAAACCTTCCAGCCGGGCATGGAGAGGCACGCCTTTAATCTGGGGGTGGGGGCCTTCCATGCTCCATGGCTGACTATCTCTGAAAGCTTTGAGATGGATATTGGGTACCACCCCCTCCAGCCCTCGAGGGTCCCACATAGCACAGGCCCCTGAACTCCCCCTCCTGCTTCAGCTTTCCCCATAGTGAGATGACATGCACACCCCACCCCCACCCCAGGCCTGATAGACATTTCTGTAAGAGGTGTGCTTGGAAACACGGCAACTAGGGAAACCCAGACCTATTCCACTCGCCAGTCCCTCCACTGAGGTGCACGGCCCATCCCACTGGCAGGCGCCAGAGTTCTAGCGGCCCAGCGGCCCTCGGAGGCTCAGCATTTTGCTGCTCTTTACTTTCCCCTTGTTCTGCACCTCTCAACGCAGCCCAGGATTTAAACTACTCACACAGCAGTGCCCACAGCATGGGAGCCCTCCCTGCCCACACCTTCCGCCGCTGGCCCCGCCCACCGGCCACTTACTGGTTGAAAAGCATGGAGAGCATGAGCTCATTGGTCTCCTCAGGCAGGTTGGTGAGGAACAGGATGTGATTGGGCGGATTCTCGGAGAGCTGTGAGGGGAGATGGCGCCGGTAAGCAGAGGGACCTTCAGAGAAGGCCTGGCACTGCGCTCTGCTCACCACTCCATTCAGTCTTTCTCACATGTCTCCTAATGCACACACTGCCACCTATCACCCCGCAGCCAGTGCCCCCAGAGGCTGCAGGCCAAGACCTCTCAGCTTTTGTCACTTCTGTGGCTGGGGCTAGGACAGGACACCTGGCTAGTACCCTAGTGCACACACTACACCTCGATGCAACCTTAGCTCAGCCTCATCCCGCTCGCCCAGAACAGCATTCGAGCCAACTTCTCTCTGTCCCAGGATGGCTTGGCACACACAGAGCTCAAGTCCAGTGCCACCCCCAGTGACTTAAGAGCCCCACGTAACGCTCCACTTCTGTTGGCAGATTATGCTTGAGACCTTGGGGTGGGGTGGGGTCACTTACAGGCTGGGCAGGCGGCATCTGGCCGGGCATGAGCTGCTGTGGCGGCATGGCCCCAGGAGGGATCTGGCCAGGAGCAAGGCCCGGTGGTGGGATCATGCCAGGTGGTGGCATATAAGGAGGCTGGCCTGGCATGTGGTGCATGATCCGGGGTGCCTGAGTCATCGGTGGCATTCCCTGAGGACAAAGAGTAGGAGTGATGGGCTACAGGTCACAGAAGCCAAGGCCACAGCGCCACAACACAAGAGGAGCAGAGAGAAAGCCTCACACTGAAAAGAGGAAAACAATACCCAATAAGCCCTAAAGGCAGAAAAATGACAACTTAAGTTCAAGGAGAAATGCTAAACCAGAAACAGCTTAATAAAAAAGTGCGTTTGTGTTGTATGTATTAAATTGTATGTATATAAGCCGGGCGTGGTGGCGCACGCCTTTAATCCCAGCAGCACTCGGGAGGCAGAGGCAGGCGGATCACTGTGAGTTTGAGGCCAGCCTGGTCTACAGAGTGAGTCCAGGATGGCCAAGGCTACACAGAGAAACCCTGTCTCGAAAAACCAAAAAAAAAAAAATAATAATAATAATAAAATAAAATAAAAAATAAAAATAAAAAAAAAAGAAGGAAAGAAAGGGAGGGAGGGAGGAGCCCTAGCAAGATGGCCCAGCAGGCTCTCAACCTGAGCTCACTCTCCAGGATCCACACAGGAGAGAATTGGCCATTGGAAGTTGTCTCTGGCCTCCACTCATGTCCCATGGCGTGAACACTCAGAAACACACAGTGAGAAAAATGTCATTTAAAAACAAAAAATAAATCAAAGATGCAGAGGCTGAGAAAGGAGGAAATGAGCAACGGGACAAACAGACGCACAGACGCCACCACCAGCTGCCAACCTCGACATAGCCAGGGGACCCTGAGACCAGGCCAACAAGCCGGAGACGAAGGGAGGGGCACAGGTCGCCATCTTTGCTATTGATGCCCAGAGCTTCTGGTGTCCTGCACAGAGTGACATTCCACTCCGCATGTACTCACCAACATCAAAGACAATTTAGATTCTTTTTAGACCCTTTATCGGGTCAGCTGTCACACTCAGGCCCATGATTCAGCTTGAGTTAGTGACATCAAACCCTTGATCCTCCCCCCTTACCCTCCCACGGCTGCTGCAGAGATCCACACCGGACAGTTTGTAGACTCTGTCATGCCTCATTAGCTACCTTTCTAGCCACAGGTCTACGGCAGGTCATCTTGAAGGCCGGAACTCTAGAGGCCGTCGTCAGTGCTGAACAACTCTCCTCCTAGCCCTGGGCTTGCTTGGCTAGCACGAACACCAGCAGCAGCAGCAGCAGCGTGCCCATGCTGGTTGGCCTGAGGTGAGCATGCAGACATCTATCTAATGGCACCACAGGAAACCTCCTACCCAGCAATGGTGGTTTCACCTTTGGACTGACTTCTATGTGTGACTTTCCAGTGTGACATATTTGCTTATTAACACAAAGAAACAAGTGGTTGCTCTTTACTCCTCCTGTCTGTAGGACTGAGGATTGAAGGTAGGCTCCCATTGGCCAAGTAGATTTGGGGGGGAGGGGGGATTTTTGAGACAGGGTCTCTCTGTGTAGCCTTGGCTGTCCTGACTCACTTTGTAGAGCAGGCTGGCCTCAAACTCACAGGGGCTACGGGCATGCCCACCATAGCTGGCCTAAATAGATGATTTTTTTTTTTAACTTTAAATTTGCCCATTATTTCAAACATCAGGCTGGTAAATTTTGACTTTCTACAAAGACACGGAAGCACGCACACAACACACTGAAGACAAGACAGACAAAACAAAACCCAAACCAAGGAAGGAAGCCAGAAGGCTGACCTGCAAACCCACACGCGCACACAGGGACAGGCATTCAAGAGACCCTCCATCCACATGGCTCTCCCGGCCCAGCGGGACACCCGCCCTCACTCTACCCTCACAGGAAGCTGCGTGGCTGAGGACAGCCTGGCAGTGAGGGGCACTCCTCTGCACGCTGGCTTACCGGCACAGGCTGGACGGCCCCCACCACAGGGGCAGCCGCCCCGCCCTGCACAGCCTTCTTGGCAGCTGGCGTCTCCTGGCTCTTGGGCTTCCTCTTCTCTCGCTTGCGGTCCCTCTCCACAAAGGTGCCCTTCATCTTGGCTATGATGTCTGAGTCCGTCTTGGCATATTGGATGCGCTGCCAATCAAAGCAGAGAGGCCAAGGGTGTGACAATCAGAGGGGAATTGCTAGAGTTCCAAATGACCCTCCCAAGGAGCTTGTAGGGACTGCTTGGCGACATCTTCCTCATCTGTAAAATGGGGATATTTTCCACTTGGCAGGACTGTCATAGTACCCAGAAGCAGCAGGTAACTGTAAGCTGGGTTATGAGCTTACAAGCTCTCCCATAAGAGCCCACAACATCTGCTCAGACCCATATTTAAACAACTTTGGGGCAGGATCTCACAATATAGTCTAGTTAGCCTAGGGTGCCCTATGTGGAACAGACTGTCCTAGAACTCAAAGATCCATTTGCTTGACAATAAGTAATTTTGTTTTGATTTTTTTTTTTTTTTTTTTTTTTTTTTTTTTGGTTTCCCAAGACAGGGTCTCTCTGTGTAGCCTTGGCTGTCCTGGACTCACTCTGTAGACCACGCTGGCCTCAAACTCATAGCGATCCACCTGCCTCTGTCTCCCCAGTACTGGGATTAAAGGCCTGTGCCACCACAGCCTGGCCAGTAACTTTGTTTTTTAAAGTCCCGTGCTCAGAAGATGGCCTGGAGTGCTGCAAAGGGAACTCTTCAGATACATTGGCAGCAGAACCACAAAGGGCTGGGAAGCAAACCCCACGGTCACCTGGAACTCCCAGCAAGGACCAGCCAGGAAGCTAAGGGAAGAGAAAGCTCGGCCTGCGGTGCTAGCTCAAAGAGACAAGGCACAATGACACTAGGTTCCACTTCTGCCAGCCACACCAAGGAGGACTGGAGGAGAAGGTAAGGTCACAAGGACAAAAGGCGACCCTTTGTGCTTTTCTAGGAAGCTGAGTGTTATAATATGTGATGAGACCTCTCAAAAGACCCGTGGTGTGGTGCCAAGCCTGGGGTGGATGGAGGAGCACGTGGAGCCAAGGGATGGTGGTTAGGACAAGGCTCACCACAGAGCTGGGTGATACAAGGCAGCAGTGACAGAACCTTCTGCAGGGATGGAAGAAAGGCAGCGTTTCGAGAATCCTTTGTTCACTTTGGTTTGGGCCTATTTTCATAGTTTTAGGCAGGCTCCCACTCTGTAGTCTAGGTTGGGTTGGAACTCTTGGCAATCCTCCTGCCCTAGCCTCCTACATGTAGGCATAAGCCATCATGCTCAGCTTCTTGATCACTTTGTGTCCCCACAGCTCCAATATAGGGACACTACAGGCCACAGCAGGTCCACACCCACCCAGTCCCCCACAGCACACAAACGTGTAAACTTGCACATGTACACACAAACATAAACTTACACCATGTACACACAAACACACAAGCTCCTCATTCAGGACGCTCACCATGGGCTTGTCATAGAAGGGGAAGCCCTGCATGGAGCGCAGGGCGTTGGTGGCGCTGCTGACCTCCTTGAAGATGACGAAGGCCTGGCCCCTCATCTTCAGGCTCCGAGACACCAGGATATCCAGGATCTGACCAAACTGGGAGAAGATGGCGTACAGGGACTTCTTGAGCTCTGCATCCGGGGGAGACAAGGCACACTGCGACGATGCAAGGCACACTGCGACGACGCAAGGCACACTGCGACGACGCAAGGCACACTGCGACGCAAGGCTTGGGCACTGTGTCCTGGCACATGCACGAGCCTTAGAGTACAGACAGCCCAAGTAAGCAGCCACCAGCCAACTGACAGAATACCCAGAATACTAGCTCAAGAACCCAAATAAAGAAACAGCCAAAAGCCACTCAAATGGACACATCTACAGGTCCCCACAAGATATGGACACTACACACCTGTACATGTACTATTCAAAGAGCAGACACTCCTTTTCACCAACAGGTCTCCAGCTAAGCTAGCCTTCCAGGCCTTTCTTACGCCTGACATGCGATGTATGTTCATTTTGAGGGAGGGTCTGATTCTACAGCGCGAAAACTCTGAGCAACCCTCCTTTTTCACCCTCTGAATCACAAGCATGCTCTCCTACTCTGACACACTTCAGCACTCACACTCTCCTCATGGGATGTCATTTTCCTGACATTTCCACGACTGTCCTCTTCTAGACACTTAAGTCTCAGCATCCACCTGTCGCCTCCAGGAGGCCCTCTCCAACCGCACTGCCCACACGGTCCCTTGTGTCCCTCTCCTCACCCTGCCCGTCTTCTCCTGTCAAAGCCAGAAGAGGGTGTCATGCGCCCTGCAACTGGGAAGCAACCCAGATGCTCTGGATGACCAGGCAGTGCTCTTTAGCCAGGCCAGGCTCATTTCCTTAGCTGCTGAGGCTTAAACCCCAGAGCCTTCCCCCACGCTAGGCAAGACTAACAGCAGCTACATTCTTCAATCCTTTTGGAGACAGGGTCTTGCTATGTGGCTTAGGCTGGTCTGGAGCTCAAGACCCTCCTGCCTCCAGCTCCTGAGTGCTGGGATCACAGGCCTACACCACTACACCCTAAGAGAAACGAGTTGCCTTTGGTTTCTTTTTTACTTGTCCTGACCACGTTGCCCAAACCGGCTTCAAACTTCCACTCTTCCTGAGTAACAGATCTACAGTCTTCTGTCAATCAGACCAGGCTAAGAATTTGCTTAAGCAAAATTCCACACTCGTGTCCCATTTTTCCTGCTATTTGATCTCAGGCATGTTATGCCATCCAACTTCAAATTTCTTTTTCTTTTCGGGTTTCTCTGTGTTAGCCTTGGCTGTCCTGGACTCGCTTTGTAGACCAGGCTGGCCTCGAACTCAGAGATGCGCCTGCCTCTGCCTTCCCAAGTGGCTGGGACCTCCCGTGCGCCACAGCCACCACCACCCAGAGAGGCCAGCGGTCAGTCTCAAGATAACCAACTGATAGAAAGATCCTGAAAAGCTTCCTCCTAGAAAGAAGGGATCCGTGGGCTAAAACGCACAGACCGTCAACAACGCACAGATTAAAGGGCAGAGTGTAAAACGGTTAAGTAAGGGTGTGCTGCAAACCAAGGAAGCAGTACAAAGGCCAACATTAACTTTGGACAGAGTGAATGGGGAAGGCTGAGGAAGAAAAGTGGGTGCTACAGGTAAAAAGGGGTCGGCGCAACGTGAGATCTCGTAGAGTCCAGGCTACCCCGAGAACTCACCATCTTTCTTGATCTTCTCATTGAGATTGTTGATATAAATAGTGTGGTTGGGACGAGTCTCGGGAACTGCCATGGTGTGCGATGTTCAGGTACACTTCAAGAGGAGGGAAAAGGGAGACTTTAGCGTAACGTTTCCCCAAATTCTTTGTTCCAAAGCGCCGATGGGGGTCTGTGCAGGGATCTGTCTTCCAAGAGGAAGTAGGGTAGGACCGGAACGGGGGAAGGATGGCACAGCTTGGCAACAAAGCCAGCGTCGGACTCCGCTTCTCCAGCCCCGCGTGCTAAAGGAGGTCTAGAGAGGTTAACTACAAATCCCAGAATGCTCCACGAGTCCCGGCAGGCGGAGCATACCGAGCGGCGCTTGCCATTAGTCCACGCGCGCGAAAGGCGTCCCGGGAGGTGAAAATAAAAAGGACCCGGATGTGGGAGCCAGTTAAGAAAAGTAGGGACCGATTTGGGACATCCTGGTCTTTCAGAGAGAGGCCTCCCGACATGACGCTCCCGAAGGCCCGACGCCAAGTGCTCCGCCCGCCTCCCCGGGGCCGAGGGCCGTCCACACCCGCGGGAACCCACCACCTGAGTCGCCTCTCCCGCCGACAGCGCCCTCCCGCGAGCTAACCACCGCGCGCGGACGCAGATCCCGCCTTTAGCGGGAGACCCCGCCCCCTGGGCCCAGCGCGAACGGACCAATCAGAGAAGGCCTTTCCGAAGCCACACCTCTCCCCTTTCCGTCGGCGGCCCCGAGTCACGTGATCACTCGGTAGCGGCGTCCTGGCCGCCAGGCGCCCCCCCCCCCCCCACGTGGGCGGAAGAAGGACAGATGGCGGCCGGCATGGTGTAAGTTCCTGGCTTCTGTTCTCTAGTCTAGCGGTATATAGCAAGTTAGTCAGTCGGCCCTTGAACGCGGAATTGCTGCGACTCTCAATGCTTCCCGGCTGATTCCACTACGCTGCCCACCCACCACTAGGCTGTTTTCTCAGCCACGGTCCCCATTTTTAACCTCTAGTTATTATTATTTTTTTTAAGCCTTTATTTTTATTTTATTTTTAAAGATTTATTTATTTACTTTATGCATATGAGTGCTCTATCTGCATGCACACCGCATGCCGGAAGAGGGCGTCAGATCACATTATAGATGGGCGTGAGCCACCCTGTGGTTGCTGGGAGTTGAACTCAGGACCTCTGGAACAGACAGCGCTCGTAACCACTGAGCCATCCCTCCAGCCAGTGACTTCTAGTTCTTAAGGTCAACCACGGCGTCACAGATTCTGGCCTGGGATGTGAGGTGGGTAAGTCTCTTCCTCACAACACATCTGAACTTCAGAAGTGACCAGAACTAGCTTAGCTCCAGCAGATGATACGACGCCTACAAAATTTCCCCCGACACAGCCCTAGCACAAACCGCCCTTTGGAATCCTTCATTATTCGATTTAGCCCAGTTTCTCTTTCTACTGTTTCAAATACTAAACCAGGTTCCCCTAGACCAACTGGGCAGGCAGCATAGTCTACAATTCAGTTCTAATTTTACTTTTTTTTTTTTTTTTTTTAAAACACAGGTCTCAATGTGCAGGCCTGACTATCACATCCAGTTATTTTAATACAACGCCTCTAATCCCAGCACTCGGGGAGGCAGAGGCAGGCCGATCTCTGTGAGTTCGAGGACAGCCAAGGCTACACAGAGAAACCCTGTCCGCGAAAAGAAAGGAAGAAAGCAACTGAAAATCTCTATCCTTGAGATTTGGGGAGATCTTTCTCATTCTCGCTTCAGATCTTCCCGAAGACCCCAAAATGACTTCTCCGTGCTCTTTGCCCCTAAAACCCACAATCCCCCCAATAATTCAAGAGACCCAAGACCCCAGCGCTCTGCCTCCTTTACCCCCAAGTCCCCTGGACTTAGCTTTGTCACCCCCTGCCTGTGGTCCCCAGGCTTCTGTCCCAACCCTACCCCCTCCCCCACCCCCTTCCTCTCCCCCTCCCCCGCCATCTCCCCCTCCCCCCTCTGCCCTGGAGGCTGGTCTCCCTCGCGTCTACGGCCTGGAGAGCAGCCGGCTCCTGAAGGAGGCCTTGGAGAAGGCTGGCCCAGTCCCCAAAGGCAAAGAAGATGTGAAGAGGCTCCTGAAGCTGCAACGAGACCGGTAGGTGGGGTCTCCAGCCCCCCCCCCCCCCCCGCCCCAATGGCATGAGAGCAACAGCATAAGCACAGGTCTGCAGGAAGGACAGTGTTCGTTCGTGTCAAAGAACTAGGAAGGAAGAGCTGGGCCAGCTAGGCCAGCAGCAGCCCACGCAGTATGGTGGGCTGCGTGAAGGGAGTTGGGCTGTC
Organism: Acomys russatus; assembly: GCF_903995435.1. Lineage (NCBI taxonomy): Eukaryota > Metazoa > Chordata > Mammalia > Rodentia > Muridae > Acomys > Acomys russatus. Next base: position 16,916,839 of record NC_067155.1, read on the forward strand.
CTGAGCTCTCTGGTGAGCCAGGGGAAGGCTTCGCTCAGAGAGGAAAGCTGCTTTGAGGAGTGGAGATCTTTTTATTTTATTTTACTTTTTGGGTTTCCAAGACAGGGTCTCTCTGTGTAGCCCTGGCTGTCCTGGACTTGCTCTGTAGACCAGGCTGGCCTCGAACTCACAGCGATCCTCCTGCCTCTGCCTCCCGAGTGCTGGGATGAAAGGCCACCACACCCAGCAAGGAGTGGAGATCTTGAGTCCAGCGTCCCAGGGAGAGAGTGATGAATCCAGGGACACAGCAGTGAGGGAAGAGGATAGAGAAGAGACCACAGGCCCTTGTCCAGATTGATAAGGAAACCCCTAGTGCTGGCATAGTGGTGCATGCTAGTAACCCCAGAGCTCAGGAAGCTGAGCTGGGGTCGAGTTCCAGTCCAGCCTGAGCTTCATGTTGAGACTCTGACTTGGAAGCAAGGAAACCGGATTCTTAAAACTCTGCAAATACGTTTATAAGGTACGCCAAGTCCCCGCAGCCACTATTACGCAAACTGAATGCAGATACCCATCACACCACATAGGTAGTGCCTGCCAGACCCTAAAGGGTTTACTTTGCTTGTTTCTCAGTGGGTTGTTTTTGGTCTGTTTGTTCGTTTTGTTTTGAGACAGGATTTCTCTGTGTTAGCCTTGGCTATCTTGGACTCTCTTTGTAGATCAGGCTGGCCTCGAACTCACAACAATCTACCTGCCTCTGCCTCCCGAGTGCTGGGATTAAAGGCGTGCGCCACCACGCCCAGCTCAATGGTTTTATTTTGTGTTGGGGGGGTCGGTTTTAAGACAGGGTTTTTCTGTGTAACCTTAGTTGTCCTGGACTCACCTAGTAGACCAGGCTGGCTTTGAACTCACTGAGATCTGAGTGCCTCTGCCTCTGCCTCCTGAGTATTGGGATTAAAGGTGTATGCCACCACTCCCAGCATGTGTTTGGTTTTTCGAGATAAGGTTTCTCTGTGTGACCTTGACTGTCCTGGAACTCACTCTATAAACCAGGCTGGCCTGGAACTCAAAGAGATCCACCTGCCTCTGTCTCCTGAGCACGAAGATTAAAGGCTACCGCCGCCCGGCTTGGTTGGATTTTCTGGCTTTGGGTTTTGAGGATTTGTTTGTTTTGTTTTTGAGACAGGATCTCATGTAGCTCAGGCTAACCTCAAACTTGCTATGTAGCTAACCACACTGTGTTCCTCCACTTCAGGAGATTATAGATATGTATGCACTCCCACCCCCGCTGATAGGTGGAGGTGGTATGAGACGGGGTCTGTCTGTGTAGCTCTGGCTAGCCTGGAACTCACTTTGGAGACTAGGCTAGCCTTGAACTCACAGACATCCACCTGTCTTTACCTCCAAAGTACTGGAAGTAAAGGCGTGTACCACCATACTGGCCTGCTGTTTTACTTTTGATGCAGTGTCACACTAGCCCAGGCTGGCCTGAACTCATGGCGGTCCTGCCTTTGCTTCCGAAGTGCTGATATTGCAGGCGTGAGTCACCACGGCTGGCTGAGTCTTTAAATATCTGTTGCTCTCAGCATCTTGATGGGATAAGAACTGTTACTGTCCTATTGAGAAAGACCAGAGTCTTAAGAGACATAGGAAGAAGAGCTCAGTGGTTGAGAACATCTGCTGGTTCAGGTCCCAGCACCCAGACGCTGTGACTTACAGCCATCACGCCAGCTCCAGAGGATCCAGCACGTCTCCTCCTCCGAGGACCACACGAAAAAAAGCTGAAGCTCCCACTCAGCCACGGTGCAAAGGAAGGAGAGGTCTCCATTTGAACTCAAATAGGGGGTGATTGAAATGAGCTAAGTTACTATACATAAATGCAGGGCCACCATGGGGTGTAGGGAGAGGGACACAGAGAGGAGAGGGAGCCAGGAACCAAAATGGATCATAGAGTGAAGGGCCTCTGCAAAAGGGGGAGCACCCCCCCCCCCCCAGCTAGGTAGTTCAGGGTAGAGGGCAGGGTATGCCAGCTACGCCCTGCAGCGGGTTGGGACCTAGGGATGCCTGAAGCTAACCAGGGGACTCCATTCTATCTACCCTGCTGTAGTCAGGAGCTCTCTCACCCTGAGAACCTGGAATGTTACATGTGAGCCTCCCCATCACCACCCTGGCCTTGCCCTCTCACTGGCCTTGGAATAGGAAAAACAAGCATACGGCCTCAGGGACCCAGATCACTGGAACCACGTGGCTACCTCAGGATAGAGCTGAACAGGCCTGCCGAGATTCAGCTAGGTGTCTCTCGGGCCGCAAGCACATTGCCACTTTGTTTTATTCAAGGCTGTGTTAAAGTTTTTATGGTGTGTGTGTGTGTGTGTGTGTGTCCCCTTCCACCATGTGGGTCCCGGGTAGTGTGGTGTGTGTGTGTGTGTCCCCTTCCACCATGTGGGTCCCGGGTAGTATGTGTGTGTGTGTGTGTCCCCTTCCACCATGTGGGTCCCGAGTAGTGTGTGTGTGTGTGTGTGTCCCCGTGTCCCCTTCCACCATGTGGGTCCCGGGTAGTGTGTTGTGTGTGTGTGTGTGTGTCCCCTTCCACCATGTGGGTCCCGGGTAGTGTGTTGTGTGTGTGTGTGTCCCCTTCCACCATGTGGGTCCCGGGAATTGAACTCAGGCTGTCAGGCTTAGCAGCAGGCACCGTCATCCACTGAGCTATGCTATACCCCCAGTGTCTGATGGCGAGAATAATCAGGCCCTGGTCAGAGTAGCACACCTTTAATCCCAACACTGGGGAAACTGAGGCAGAAAAGTTGCCATTGGAAGGAGGCTAGCCTAGGCTACATTTGGAGCTAATGTCTACAAAAAGCAAAAACAAACCTTAGCATTTGGGTGTAAACCATACCACCTTCTAGAAACATCTTCGGGTAAAGCTTCATGCCTCCTGGTTGCATAGGCTCTGCGTCTGCTCTTTGTCTTTCAAGACCCGAAAGGAGCAGCAGGAAACAGGAAAAACAATTATTTCCCCCCACCAGATGTGGAAACAGGCTTGGTGGGGTGGGGGTGCTGCCTCAGCAAGGGAGAAGACGGGAGCTGCTACCTGCCCAGGAGGCTGCCAGGGCGTCTCAGAGCTGTTCCCCGTGACTTATCTTTGTTTCTCTGCTTCAGGTTTCGAAGTGACTTGCAATGGGTCCTCTTCTGTGCTGACCTGCCATCACTCATCCAAGAAGGCCCTCAGTAAGGGCCCATTTCTCCCGCCATGGGGGGGTGGGGGGGTGCTGCGGTGTTCTAAGGCCAAGCTGGCAATGTGGGACAGGTGCTTTCCCCCAGGCGTCGTGGGGAGGGAGGCTCTACATTGTGTGTGTGTGTGTGTGTTTGTGTGTGTGTGTGTGTAGGGCGGGTATGTGTGTTTGTGTGTGTGTGTGTGTGTGTGGAGGGCGGGTATGTGTGTGTGTGTGTGTGTGGAGGGCGGGTATGTGTGTGTGTGTGGAGGGCGGGTGTGTGTGTGTGGAAGGCGTGTGTGTTTGTGTCTGTGTGTGTGTGTGTGTGTGTGTGTGTGTGTGTGTGTGTGACACAGAAGGACCATTCAGAAGAGCAAATGCATGAAGACTATTCCAGTGAGTGCACAGACAGATGAGCGTTGTCTGTCTCTTTCCCTCCACTTTGGTTTCTGTTCCCCAAGTGCCCAAGTTTGTCCCCACCTTCCAGCCTGTTTTCCTGACCTGGTGTGAGCAGGAAGACAAGTCCCCCGCAGCACACCTCCCCCTCCTCTGTGGGCAGGCAAGTTCGGTAAAGACACGGGCATGTGCTACAGAGCAGGCGCGCTCTCTCTCCCCCAGGTGTGGACTGGTGGCCTTGTGGATGGCAGGAGCTCTCCTGTCCACCCCCGGCAGTGTCTCTCTGGAAAGACTGGTGCAGGTGGCCATGGAAAGAGGCTACACAGCGCAGGGAGAGATGTTCTCTGGTGAGTTGGCTGGGAAAGACTGAGTTCCACTGGCTCTTCCCTAGGAGGGTCAAAAGAGGCCAGCTGAGGTGCATGAGGGGGCATCATCCTTCTCCTGGCCTACGGCTGTCAGGAGAAGTCAAGCCAGGCAGCCTAAGTTGTAAGCCCAACTCTCACCATCTCTGTGGCTAAGTGTTTAATCAACTGATCGTCTATCTTAATGCCTCTTTTGTTTGTTTTGTTTTTTGAGACAGGGTTTCTCTGTGTAGCCTTGGCTGTCCTGGACTCACTTTGTAGACCAGACTGGCCTCGAAGTCAGAGAGATCTGCCTGCCTCTGCCTCCCAATGCTGGGTTTAAAAGCGTGCGCCACCACTCCCAGCACTATGCCTCACATTTTTGGTTGTTTGGTTTGGGGTTTTTGTTTTTAATTGGGGGGTTGTTTGTTTTTCTTTTGAAGTATTGGGATTTAAACTCACAGCCATAATGCTTGCTAGGCAGGGGCTCTAACCACTGAGCCACACCCCAGCCCCTCACTGGGAGATTCTAGGCAGGGGCTCTCCCACTGTGCTCTATTTCCAGCTATGTTTTTATTTTATTTTATTTTATTTCTTTTGAGACATGGGCTCACTAAATTACGTGGCCTGGTCTTGAATTCACTGGGTAGCCCAGGCAGACATTGAACATCTGATAGTCCTAATTCAACCTCTGAAATAGCTGGGATTACAGGTCTACGCCGTCAGGCCCAGCTTGTGCCTCAATTTCTGATTTGGATAAATGATAAGCCCTTTTAAAAGGATTCTCGAGCCGGGCGTGGTGGCGCACGCCTTTAATCCCAGCACTCGGGAGGCAGAGGCAGGCGGATCGCTGTGAGTTCGAGGCCAGCCTGGCCTACAAAGTGAGTCCAGGACAGCCAAGGCTACACAGAGAAACCCTGTCTCAAAAAAAAAAAAAAAAAAAAAAAAGATTCTCATCCATATATTTATTGATTTATTTATTTTCACTCTCCCTTCCTCTTTCTCTTCCTTCTCCAGTGGCTGACATGGCCAAACTGGCCCAGGAAACTTTGGGCTGCCAGGCTGAGGTCCTCTTTGGTGGCCTGGGTGGTCCCAACAGAGATCGGGTGCTGCAACACCTCATCACCGGACATCCCCTGCTCATCCCGTATCCCAGGGCCTGGGGGGGAGTGGGGCAAGGGTGGTGAAGGGCGGGACCCAGGGCCACGCCACAGCTTGGACCTTAACACCAGCTCCAGCTATGATGAGGATTTCAACCACGAGCCGTGTCAGAGGAAAGGCCATAAGGCACACTGGGCAGTGAGCGCAGGTGGGTCCCCGACCTTTGCCCCTGCATGCTGCTCCCTAGAGCACTCCATCCATTGTTAACTGTTCATATTGTATCGTCACCGATGGTGCTGGCCAGGCACAGAGTGTGAGCCACAGCTCGGCCACCTCTTTCCCATACAATGCCCGGCAGGCGTCAGGTCCCTCAAGTATCTGCCAGTTATGATTTCCCTCACACAGGCTCACAGCACAGGGAGTGAAGGGCTCCGGGCACAGCCCAGCCTCTGCCTCTTCAGACTCCGTAGTTCTGCCTAAATTTCTTTCTCTGGGCTTCTTGCCTACCTGGAAAATGAAGAGGTGGGGGAGGGGTGTTAGCTTCTCTCACAGAAGCTGTAGCTCACAGAAACAGGTTAAGGGGCTCAAGGGAGACCTGACGAAAGGGAAGGCATGACAGCCCGTGGCTCTGCCTGTAGCTCGTCTTTGCTACTTTGTGGGTTCTTTTCTTTCCCATCTTTGATCACCCGGTTTCACCCCTATCACTAGATAGAACAGAAATAAGGAGAGAGAGCGGCCAGAATCTGAGGTCTTTCTTCTAGTTTCTTCTCTGAGCACGACTGACAACCTGCAGCCAACCCTCTGAATGACCAGCCACTACCCACTCCACTCTCTGGGTGCCCGAGCATTTATATACCCTCTGGAAAATTCCCAGCATTCCTAATGGCATACAGTCACAGAAGCTATCTGCGGCTGGCAAACCACGCTGCTGCTAGAGCAGGAGGCCAATCACAGCTGCTGTGGCCGGTCCAAAGCAGCCCCACATCCCCACACCTGGGATTAAGACAAAAACATATTCTTAGATTTCTTTGTTTTTCTGAAGAAACAGAAATTCCAGAATTCGCACCACATTAGCCAAAGATAGCAGGAACCTGAGGTACAGCTCACTAGTTCTTGGTTGACCAGGAAGCAGAGAGCTCCACCCGGAAATGGAGACTGGACTATAACCCTGCACCTGCACTTGAGCCCCACCGCAGTGATGCCCGTCCTCTAGCAGGGTCCCCCACCTGCAGCCCAGAGCCCCCAGCGTTTCAACATCAGTGGGCATTGCACGTGCAGGCAGGAATGGAGGCGACTCTGCCTTCTTTTAGAGCTGCCTGGTCAGCACGTGACTCCCCTGGACCATGGTTCATGCCGTTCACATCTCTGTCAGCAGCACAGTCATCCCCCCTGCCCGGAAGAAGGGTGCATTTGTGTGCATCAGGCCAGACAGAGGCTCTGCGTGCCAGGTCTCTGCATGGGCGTCTGGCCTTGAGTGCTGCTCTCTGTGTGGGTCTCTCTGGGGCAGCCAGGGATGTTGGGGTTTTCTTAGCTCCAATGCTGTCTTGACCTTCAATGTGCTGCAAGAGGCAGGACTTAAGGTACCAGAGGGCCGGCGGCCCTGCTGAATACCCACAGAGCCCAGCTAACCTTTTGATAGCAGGGCAGCCCCTGGCTGTAGCCTAAGCAACTCACATCCTCTTCCTGTCCCCCAGGGGTCCTGATAGGTGTGCAGAGTGTGCCAAGCCCTGGCTACATTGAAGACTCTGAGTTGCCAGGCCTCTTCCACCCAGTACCTGGGGCACCCCACCAACCACCATCCTTCCCAGAGGACAGCTCCCCAGGTGCCATCTATCTTCTCTCCAAGCAGGGCAAGAGTTGGCATTACCAGCTGTGGGACTACAACCAAGTCCGGGACAGCAACCTGCAGCTGACAGACTTCTCACCTGCCAGGGCCGCTGATGGGCGGGTGTATGTGGTGCCTGCCGGTGGGGTACAGGCTGGCCTCTGTGGCCAGGCGCTGTTGCTCAGACCACAGGAGCAGAGTCATTGAACTTGTCTCCATCACCATTGGAGTGCCTCAACTTCATCCCCTTGTGTGACACTTGACCTCCTGCCTGGGAAGTGTTCACAGGATCACCCCATCTCTGGAGCCAAAAGCTTGAGCACTGTCCAAAGTTTAAACAGGTTCTTCCAGGATCAAGCATTCATTTGCTTAAGGGAGACTTGTTTTTATGGAGGATTGGTTTGGTTTGGTTTGGGTTTTGGTCTTTCGAGACAGGGTTTCAACTGTGTAGCCTTGGCTGCCCTGGACTCTTGGTAGACCAGGCTGGCCTCGAAATCACAGCGATCCGCCTGCCTCTGCCTCCCAAGTGCTGGGATTAAAGGCGTGTGCCACCACACCAGGCAGATTTTTGTTTTTTAAAGCATAATCTCTGCCTTGGGGTGGTGGCACTTGCTTCTAAATGCAGCACTCTGAAGGAAGAACAGCAGTTCTTAACCTGTGGGTCGTGACCCCTTTTAGGGGTATCAAATGACCCTTTCACAGGGATCCACCACTCATAACATTAGCAAGATGATAGTTATGACGTAGCAATGAAAATCATTTGATAGTCGGAGGTCACAGCATCAGGAAGGTAAAGAAGCACTGAGGGGGGCTGGAGAGAGGGTTCAGCACTTGAGAGCACTGACTGCTCTTCCAGAAGACCTGGGTTCAGGTTTCAGCACCCTCATGGCCGCTCACAACCTTCTGTAACTCCAATCTCTGACACACACATGCAAGCTAAACGCCAATGCACAAAAAAAATAAATTATTTATATATATAGAACCATTGAGGTAGTGGTAGACAGGTCTCTGAGTTTGGGACCAGCCTGATGGACACAGTTAGTTCTAGGCCAGCCAGGGTCACATAGTTAGACTGTCTCAAAAAGCAAACACAGGGTCTCACTACGTACTCTGGATGACTAGAACTCTCTATGTAGTAGATGAGGTTGATGTCAACCTCACAGATCTACCTATCTTTGCTTCCGGCATGTTCCTCCCTACTCAGCCTAGAGGAAATTTCGTTTTGGTTTTTTTGAGACAGGGTTTCTCTGTGTCACTCTGGCTGTCCTGGATCTCACTCCGTGGACCAGTTTGGCCTCAAACTCAAGAGATCCACCTGCTTGCCGGGCATGGTGGTGCACGCCTTTAATCCCAGCACTTGGGAGGCAGAGGCAGGTGGATCACTGTGAGTTCGAGGCCAGCCTGGTCTACAAAGTGAGTCTAGGACAGCCAAAGCTATCACAGAGAAACCTTGTCTTGAAAAACCAAAAAAAAAGAAGAAAGAGATCCACCTGCCTCTGCCTCCCGAGTGCTGGGATTAAAGGGGTGCGCCACTGCCACCTGGCTTAGAGGAAGATTCTTGATAACTCAGACCCTAGTTGTGGCCCTCCCACCTGAATGTGACATCCATTGGTCTCTCTTTTGGAGCCCCCTTTCAGGCTGCCAGCTCTCTGGGCATCTTCAGGAGCCTGGCCCTGCCGTGTGCTCACAGGGCAGCAATTAATCCAGCTCTCTTCCTGGTGCATTCACCACTATTGCTCAGCTGCCTGACAGCTGCCAACACCAGCCCTGAGGTGAGGCGATGCTCATACCGCCTGAGCTGGCAAGACAGCTTAACGGGTAAAGGTGCTTGCGGAGCCTCATGAACCAGGGACCCATGTGGTGGGACAAGACTGGTGCCCACAAGCTGCCCCCTCACCTCCACTTGCTTGCTGTGCACAAAAACTCAACTATAAGGGGGCTGGAGAGATGGCTTAGAGGTTAAGAGCACCGCTCTTTCAAAGGTCCTGAGTTCAATTCCCAGCAACCATGTGGTAGCTCACAACCATCTATTAGTGAGATCTGGTGCCCTCTTCTGGCCTGCAAGCATACATGTGTGTAGAATACTGTACAAATAATCTTTTTTTTTTGACTTTTTTCCCCCCTTGACACTTACTGCTTCTAACTTATCTATCTTGGTTCCAATATTATTTCCTCATGAAAGAGTCCCCAGGACCCCTCCCCTTCCATATAATGAGGAGGAGAGGAATATGTTTGTTTGGTTTCTTTTAGACAGGTTTTGTTATGTTTGCTATGCAGTCCAGGTTATAGCCTTGAATATGTGACATCCTGCCAAAGGACTGTGATGGTAAGTTCAGGGCCATCTTGACTATATAAGACTTTTTCCCCCAAGATTTTATTTATTTTATGTATATGAGTGCTCTATCTGCATGTACATCTGCACACCAGAAGAGGGCATTAGAAGGTATAGATGGTTGTGAGTCACCATGTGGTTGCTGGGAATTGAACTCAGGACCTCTGGAAGAGCAGACAGTGCTCTCAACCGCTGAGCCATCTCTCCAGCCTATATAAGGCTCTTACATCACACGGGCACCTATGCCACCTACTTTACCTGTTTTTTTTTTTTTTTTTGGTTTTTCGAGACAGGGTTTCTCTGTGTAGCCTTGACTGTCCTGGACTCACTTTGTAGACCAGGCTGGCCTCGAACTCACAGCGATCCGCCTGCCTCTGCCTCCCGAGTGCTGGGATTAAAGGCGTGCGCCACCACGCCCGGCTCTTCTTTACCTGTTCTAACACATCAGCTCTTCAGCACTATCAGGAAATAGGCACCTGTGCTTACTCAGGAGAGGAAGCAGTCTGGGGAGCTGTATGCTACCGTGTGTAGTACCCCGTGAGTGGGGTCAACAGCCGTCTTACCTTGAACCTGCCCCTGATATTTTGTTGGCATTGTACTGGAGCTCAAAGGGCTGGCTGAGGAGCCTTGGATTTCTGCATGGTCTGTCACAGACCCAGGAGAATGGCAATTCAGGTTAGGTGTGGTGGCACATGCAGTCTCTATTTAAAAGGCAGAGTCCAGTGGGTCATGGAGAGTTTAAAGCAAGCCTGGGCTACATGGTGAGTACCAAGCAGTTTGGGCTAAAGAGCAAGACCCTGTCTTTAAAAGAACAAAAACTGAGTGCCATCCCAGCACTCTGGAGGCTAAACAAGAGGGCCTTGAGTTCCAGGCTAGCCTGAGCTACACAGTGAGACCCATGTCAAAAACAGGAAAGAAGCTGGGGAGGCGGCTCAGCAATTAAGGCCACTCGCTGCTCTTGCAGACAGTTTAGATCCCAGAACCCACATCTGGCAGCTCAAAACCACTTGTAACACTAGCTTCGGGGGGCGGAGGGGGCCCAGTGCCCTCTTCTGGCCTCCTTAGACACCTGAGTACGTGTAAGACACACACAAAGTACAAATTGTGTGTGTGCATGCACACACATGCGCGCAGATGTTTTTGGCTGTCCTGAAACTCAGTATGTAGACCAAGCTGCCTCTGCCTCCCAAATACTGAGATTAAAGGTATGCGCCACCACTGCCCAACAATAAATCCTTTTCTTAAATCTAAAATACAAAATTAATGGCATTTCTGAGTCTTGAATGGGTGGTGAACCTCCTCAGCCTGCACACTTTCCCCAGGGTGATCACTACCACATTATCCCACCCAGCATGAAGGCCCAGAGTATGAATCTCAGCTGACATACCCAGATGCCAAGAAATAGCCACAATATTGGCTTTTTTATCCCGTTTATTAGGGTGCTACTGTGGGCGGGAGGCACAATAAAGCCATTTTGCCTCGATTCCCTGACACCACCCCAGCTAACTACCTCATATATAAATATATATATATATATAAAGTCAGTCAGTAGAAAAGGAAGACGTGTCTGCCCTGAAGGACATTAGGGCTTCAGCTTAAAGAGGTAGGTTCCTGTCCTTGCCAGGCCCAGCTGTGTGGGCCAGGAAGCCACGGCTCTGGAGCACAGAGGGACAGAGTGGCCTCTGCCCCGAGTCCTGCAGTCTTTGGTTAGGGCCAGGCGGTCCATGGTCAGGGCCAGAGCCCCACCCTCTTGTGCTTCTGGGCAGCCTGGCACTTGATTCTGTGTGAGGGTCGGGGCACTTACACAGTGAGGCAAGGCGGCGCTGGTTCCCAAGGAGAAACCTCTCTTGCCTCAGAAACAATTTCCCGCCAGTCACTGGACTCTGGAGATGAGAGAGCCCTGGGGCCAGGGGCAGGAGGAGGGAGCCCTGAGGCTGGAGCTGGTGCACCAAGGAAGGAAGGTGGTCACAGTGCTGGCGCTGTGGTGTGGGTCTTCAGCCATTCAGAGTCCACAGAGGAACACAGGCAGGGAGAGAGTAAACGGTGGCCCCCACCACAGGAGCACCAGGTCTCAGGTGGCATCAGCAGTGTCCCATGATGTCACATGCTCCTCTCATCACACAGATGGCCTTCAGGTGGCGCTGTCACTGGCCCAGGTGGACATGTCCTCCTGGAGGTCTTCTCACTGATGCCTGGTCCTCTGGGCTCAGTCAGAGAGCCAGCTCAGGGAAGGGCCGGCCATTCTCCCGGCTATGGCCTCTGATATTCCCTCCGAAGCTTTCCTACCTAGTCAGGATGCCCCGTTCATGTGCGAACTCTGTGCCAACACCTGTCTTGTCCCCGCTATCGTAAGGGAACCCAGTGCTGCCGGGAACCCGTGAAGCTCCTCAGACAACACTGGTCTGGTGACAACTTGAAGAGCCTCCTCTCCCATCAGCAGGCTCCACATCTTCGGGCTCCTCCAGCCAGACACAGGCTCTCCCGCAAGTGAGCCTAGCATCGGCAGATGAGGTCAGCTCCGGGCCAGGCCCTGAAGGAGGCGGATCAGATTGTCCAGACCCCAGAGGTACCCATCCTCACGGTTGCCCTCGGCCCAAGGCAGCCTGTGACTGAGTGTCTGCTGGTCAGGCAGGGCCACTGTCTTGCCGAAGTCAATCATCCAGACGTTGGCCAGGCCGGTGTGGTCATGCACAAAGAGGAGCGAACTGCCCACTACCTGCAGCAGTTAGAGAGGAGCAGTTAGGGAGAAGCAGGCACCCGTCAGTCTGTTCCCCGGTAAGCAGTAAAGCAGAGTGGTAGGCAGCAAAAATTCTGGAACGAGACTGCCTGAGTTCAAATCCTGCCTCTGCTACTTCTGGGCTCTGCAGCCTTGAGCAACTATTGTACCCTCTCTCTGGCTCTGCTTCCACAGATATAAATTGAGAGCAACTGTGTAATTTAGAGACATAAAGCATTTCAAATGGTTCCTGGAACACAACGGAAGTCACAGTTATCTTGTGTGTGTATTCTAACGATGGCCCAGAGCCTCCAATAAGCTAAGCAGGAGTTCACAGGCTGGGCTGCATCCCTAGTCCCTGTTTGATTTTCTTTCTTTATTTTTGACGGGGTCTCATATAGTCCCAGAGGGCCCCGAGCTCTCTACACTGCCAAGGAGACCCTTGAACTCCAGGGTCCTCCTGCCCCCACCTTCCATGTGCCAGGGTTACAGACATGCACCATGATACCTGGCTTCTCTTTTGGTTTTTTGTTTTGTTTTTTGGTTTTTTGTTTGTTTGTTTGTTTGTTTGAGACAGGGTCTCTGTGTTCGCCTTGGCTGTCCTGGTCTCGCTTTGTAGACCAGGGTGGCCTTGAACTCACAGCGATCCACCTGCCTCTGCCTCCCGAGTGCTGGGACTAAAGGCGTGCACCACCACGCCCGGCCTCTCTTTTGGTTTTTTGCTGGTTTGTTTTTTGAACTAGGACTTCTACAGCCAGGCTGGCCTAAACGGCCAGCCCTCCTGCTTTCTCACCTAGGATCAACGTGAGCCAGCACACTGGGCTGTTTGGGGTCATCGGTGTTTTTTGTTGTTGTTGTTGTTTTTTAAGATTCATTTACTTATCATGTATACAGTGTTTCATCTGCATGTCAGAAGAGGGCATCAGATCTTACTGTAGATGGCTGTGAGCCACCATGTAGTTGCTGGGAATTGAACTCAGGACCTTTAAAAGAGCAGCCAGTGCTCTTAACCTCTGAGCCATCTCTCCAGCCCATCAGATTTTTTTTAAGGCACAGCACAAACTCAAATGGCGTCACGGTACTGACTGGGTCTAGGAACTAAGTCAGATTGGACAGAAGAACTGGAGCACTTTCTCCAGATTAGGGCAGTAGCTTCTTAGGCCTAGGGGACTGCGGCTGATGACATCAGGCAAGTGGCTTCCTTCCTCTGACCTCGGTGTCCTGTCTGTAGAATGGGGAAGTTGGTAACACTCTGCCTCCTGGGGGTCACCAGAAGCGCCCGACAAGCCACAGGCTCCTGGTGCCTCCCAGCTTCTGCCTCCAAGTTGTCCTCAGTGGGTGCTTCTATTTGCTTGTTTTAGAGACGGTCATTGGTGAGCAGGTGCGCTGACACGTGTCCACAACTCAGGTATCTGGGAGGCAGATGCAGGGCAGCCACAAGTTTGAGGTCAACCTGAGCTATGCAGTGAGTTCCAGGCCTGCCAAAGCTAACAACAGTAAATGTGTCTCCAAAAAAAAAAAAAAAAAAAAAAAAGGTCACTAAGCAGCCACGGTGGGACACACCTTTAATCCTTTAATGTCTAAGAGCTCAAAGCCAGCCTCGGCTACAAAGTGAACCAATGGGCTGGTGAGATGGCTTAGCACTAAATCTGATGACCTAAGTTTGATTCCTGGGATCCGTATGTGGAAGGAGAGAAATAGCTCCCACAGGCTGATTTCTAACTGCCACAAGAGTACTGTGGCACATATATGCCCCACCCAACACTGACATATTCCACGCTTGGGGAGATGGCTCAGCGCTCACGAACATGGCTTATTCTAGCAGAGAACCAGAGAACCCGAGTTCGAGTCCCAGTGTCCACACAGCTCCCCACAAGGATCTGTAAGCCCGGCTTCAGTGGATGCAATCTCTCAGAAATCCGGGGGGGGGGGGGGGGCAGAGAAACAATGTACAGAAAAGGTACACCAACACTCACATATTCTAAATACAATTTTGAAAATTAAAATGACATGGAGGTACTTTTTCCTGTAAACAAACAATAAGTAGTTACTGCTTTTCCTTCCTCTAACTACAAATCTACCAGTCCCTCTCCATCAGCCCTACCCAGGCTTCAACACCGCCCTGCTCCCTGACCCCAGCTCCTGCACAGTGCACAGCTGCCTGCCTGAAGAGCCACACGTCATCAGGCCTCGTGATGACCGACCTTCATCCCAGCGCCTTAGGCAGCTCAGGCAGGAGGAGCCTGGGCTACGTAGAGAATGGGCTCGAGGGCAACTTAATCCTGTTCCAAAATACAACCTAAAGATGGCCGGGCATGGTGGCGCACCCTGTAATCCCAGTGCTCGGGAGGCTGAGGCAGGCGGGTCGCTGTGAGTTCGAGGCCAGCCTGGTCTACAGAACGAGTCCAGGATAGCCAGGGCTGTTACACAGAGAAACCCTGTCTCAAAAAACCTAAAAACAAACAAAAAACCCTCAAGAGGCTAACCTAGTCTACATAGTGAGTTCCAAACCAGCCAAAGATACACAGTAAGACTCTGTCTAAAAAAACAAAATAGGGGTGAAAAGTTGGGGATATAGCTCAGTTAGTAGCGTGTCTGCCCCAAACATGGTAACACACACCCATAATTCCACACTCAGGAAGTAGAGGCAGGAGGACCAAAGGTGAAAGTCATCCTCAGCTACACAGCAAATTGCAGGTCAGCCTGGGCTACATGGAGGGTGTGAGGAAGGAATGTAGTTCGGTGGTAGAACACCTGCCCGGCAGACACGAGACCCTAAGTTCAAATCCCATACCAAACGGAAAAAAGAGACGGACACCAGCCAGTTCCGGGTGCTGTCACCATATGGCAAGCATCCAGGACTGCAATGTCCCGCCAGTTGTCAAGGGAAACTGCAAATGCCAACTTCTATGTGAAATTTCATACTTTAACTGGAGGTGAGACCCTAGGCAAGCAAAACCTAACACACGGAGAGGAGACCTCTGCTTCCACATAAAGACTGAAGATAGTGACAGTGACAGCGGTGATGTCCGACCAAAGCAAACATGACAATGACAGCTGGCACTCACCGCTGGATTATGCTGGGCTGGGTGCTAATATATTAGCCTATTTAACCTTCAGCACTGCCCACATGGCTGTTGCTGTCACACAAACTACAGGTGCCAGGGACACTGAGGCCCCCTGGGATGGCCGCTTGGGCTTAGGAGGCTGAGGAGGGGTAGGGCTGCAATTGAGACTTGTACAGCTTAATACAGCGAGAGTTCCAGACCAGGGCTTTCTAGAAAAGTCAGAGACCCCATGGAGAAGAGGAAAAGGGGCTGAGGGGCAGAGGGAGGGGCTTAAAGAAGAGATCATGCTGTCACTTCTGTGACTTGCCACGGTGTGGAAACGAACACAGTGACATAAAACTATAATCTAGCACTTGTGAAGATTAAGGCAGGAGGATCAGGAGTCCTAGGCCAAGTTTCAGGCCAACCTAGGCTACATGACATCCATAAAACAAAACGGAAAAGCCTGTGGTCTCCAGGAATGGCGCGGTGGGTAGGGCACCTGCTGCCAAGCCTGGTGACCGGAGGTTGATTTCTCAGACCCACAAGTAAGAAGGAGAAAACAGACTCTCAAGCTGTCCTCAGTCTTTCAAGTGTGCACAAGCCCACACACATTACAAACAAATAAAAACATGAAGACAAAACACACCAATGAGAAAACAGACCCTAAGGAGCAGACAGGAAAAGGCTAGAGCCGCCCAACGTGGGAGGCACTCAGAAACACATGATTACAGTCATAAACTAATCCTAAGTGCCTGGAGTAAAGAGTGTGCACGCCTCTGTATGCCCCAAAGGTTGCCTTCTATCCTCAGCAGCCCTAGGAGTGGGTCCCACCACCCTTGTCCCTGCCAGAGCAGAGGAAACTGGCTGGGTATGGTGGTGTTCCTTATAGTCCAGACATGTGGGAGGCCAAGGCAGGAAGAGCCACCCTAGGCTACATGAGACGGCGTCTCAGAAAACATGCCTCTCAGCCAGGCTTGGTGGCACACACCTGTAATCCCAGGACGGGGAAGCAGAGGCAGGTGGATCGCTGTGAGCTGGAGGCCAGCCTGGTCTACAAAGCCAGACCAGGGTAGCCAGGGCTACACAGAGAGACCCTGTCTGGAGGGGGTGACACGGAGCCATAACCACGCCTCTCTCCCAAAGACAAAACAAGGATTGAAGGTGTGCCCAGTGCAGTGAAGGAGACCCCGTTTTCACTCCCAGCCCTGGAAATAAAAAAAGGAAACTGAGGCCACGAAGGTCAGTCCAAGGCCACACAGCAGAGCCAGCCTTCACCCCAGAGCACCTGGCCTGAATCCGTGCTCCCCCTTCCTCCCTCCTGAGTCCCCTCTGCTAAGCCCTAACTGGAGCCCACATACACCTGTGGGCGCCCGGGGCTCGCACCTCATGGGTCTTGAAGAAGGGAGAGTTCTCCAGAGCCTCGCGAAGGTCCTCCAGCCGCGCCACGTACTTTCTCTGGGTGTGAGAGGGAGGATGTCTCGTTAGCACAGACACACAGCAAGCCCTTTCGCGCTGCCCTGAGACCATGCCTCATCCTGTCACTCTGGATGCATCAAGAGGGGATAAAGGAGACCAAGGGAATGGTGGGAGGACAGTACTGGGAGACAGAGGACCTGAACCCTCACCTATCCCCGCAGCTCCCCCATGAGAGGCAGAGGCAGGTTCCCCTACGCCTCAGCCGGGCTTGGTCTCATGACAGGACCCACTCTGCCCACCGGAATGTGGGCACACTGTGCCTAACACCAGGACACCTCGTCCTTGTGCCTACTGTCTTAGCTCCCTGTTCCCATGGTGGGAACAGCACAGGCTACCCACGACAGGCACCCAAGTCCTGAACAAGGCTGTGAGCCACGGTAGACACACAAGCCAGGCTACTCAGGACCCGGCGCGGCCAAGCCACCGGCTGACAGCAGACTAAGCAGAGCTAACCAGGAGCAGCGCATCCCAGGCCAGAGCCGAGGAGCAGGACTCGGAAGTAACGCTAAACAGTGGCAGTCTTTAGTGGCTGCCGTTTAGGATACCGTGTCCCACTTACCAGGATCCCAAGGTCCCCATCCACAAAGTCTTCCAGCACCTTTGTCACCTGCTCCAGCGCCTGTGTCTTCTTGAAGTTGGTGTTGCAGGTCCCATCAGCCTTCTGCAAATCCACATATGAAGTGCTGTCATGTGTACTGTTTCACCCTCAAACACTGGGCAATCTCAGGTACCTCTAGGGTACCCCACCAACCATGACAACCCCTATTCAGGGGTTAACAGCCCCCCTGCCTGGCCCAACTCAACCCATGCCCCGTCACACTTTTACATAACCTGTCCTTCCACATCTAACAAAACCGTCGTGGCTGAGCCCATCCAGCAAAACAGACTGTTAGGTAGGAGGCCAGGAGCTGGCTTCAGGCATGACTCGGCTACTGCCTAGCAGAGTGGCCAAAGCAAGTTCATCTCCCCCTGACACAGGGTCCCCCAAAGACTGAGGCCCATCAAAGACTCACTACGTAGGGGAGGCTGTCCTTGAACTCCTGATCCTCCTGCCTCTATTTCTCAGTGTCCCCTCCTCAGTTAGCTTAAACAAGGCCTATTGCCTGCCTCAGCCTCTGAGGCATCATCTGGAAAATGGGAACCATGTCATACTTCCTCTAGCTGCCCTGAGGGCCACCTGAGACCCGGAAGCAGTTCTTAGTGCTTCAGCTGAGCCCCGCTGTAGCCTCCCAAAGGCACCACGCCCAGCTGTTCTGACTCACTGTGTGATTGTTCAGTGCTGCTGAGAATGGGACCTGACGCCTCTGGCAGGCTCGGCAAGCCCTGGGACACTGAGCTACAGCCGTCCCCCAGGCCTTTTTCTGAGACAAAGGTATTTCTGAGTTGCCCAGGCTGGTCCTGAACTCAGATTGGATCTGCAGTCCTCCTCGTGGGGACAAAAGATCTAAGCTAGCACATCCAGCTTTCCCCAGTATGTTTAATCTATGAAATGAAAATGTCAAAGATCCCTCCAGCTACCGCCCTCCAGGGCAGAGAGGGGAGGAGCAGGTTTGGGAGGCCAGGGAGGCCAGGACAGGGAAGAGGCTTGACTCAGGCAAGGGGGGAAGGCACGCGAAGATGTTCCAGGACAGATAAATGAAGCTTGCCTCTGCTGGGCGCACGGATGAGACGCGGGGCCTTCCCTACGCCTGGCTCTCTGGACTCTGCTTCCTTCTAGCATCCCCTGCCACCCACTGCGCCTGGTCCTCACCTTGATGCCTTCGATCCGGAAGCCCAGGGTGGAGGTAGAGCTCAGGGTCTCCCTCCACTGCATGTATCGGGGCTTGGTGACTGCACCCTGCGCATGCTCGTCTGGGGTGGGAGCCCCAGGGTCCACCGCCACCATTTTCTCGTACATGTCTGTCCGGGGCTTGGGCCGCTCTCGCGCCTTCACCAGTTCCTCTTCCAGGTAGGTCCTGGGCACACAGATGTTTTTGTTTTTGTTTTGTTTTTTCGAGACAGGGTTTCTCTGGGTAGCCTTGGCTGTCCTGGACTCACTTTGTAGACCAGGCTGGCCTCGAACTCACAACGATCCGCCTGCCTCTGCCTCCCGAGTGCGGGGATTAAAGGCGTGTGCCACCATGCCCGCCCGGCTCCTGGGCACACAGATGTAACAGGAAGTCACTAAGTGTAGGGCTGGAGGCCTCCCGCCTCCTCATAGTAAGACCTATGTTGCTGGCAGTGCACGTGTAGGCGTGGGATGCCAGCACTTGGGAGGGCAGAGGCTGGCAGAGCTCTGTGAGTTCAAGATCAGCCAGAGTTACACAGTGCGACTCTGTCTCAAAACAACCCACCAAACAAAAGCCCAGTAAACTATAAATGTTGAAACGATAAAATTTACAGGAGAAAACGTTTGACAAAATACGAAGTACTTCTGCTCATCCCTGCTTAGGCACCACTTATCTAAAACACTTGGGGCCAGGAACTGGAGAG
The DNA here is from genome assembly GCF_903995435.1 of Acomys russatus. Taxonomy (NCBI): domain Eukaryota; kingdom Metazoa; phylum Chordata; class Mammalia; order Rodentia; family Muridae; genus Acomys; species Acomys russatus. The sequence continues at coordinate 16,935,736 of NC_067155.1, forward strand.
ACAGCCATCATAAAGTGCCTCGTTAAGTACCTGTGAACGCCAGTCACAAGGATTCTAACACCGTCTTCTGCCTTCCTCGGGCATTAAGCACACACATATATGTACAGGCACAACACTTGCACACATAATTAAAAAAAAAAAAAAATCCCAGCACCCACATGACAGTTTACAACTGTTATTCCAGTTCCAGAGGATCTAATGCCCTCTCTTCCGGACTCCTTGGGCACTAGGTACACACGTGGTGCACAGATATGCATCAGACAAAACACCCCTACACATAAAAATTTTAGAGTAAATAAAAATAAACTAGGAACCAAAAGTGCTTCCAATTTTTGAAGTTTTCCAATTTTTATTGCATGAATTTCAAATTTTTAAGAACATGTGTTTAAAAAAAAAAAAGAACACGTGTTTATTTATTGGCAGGAAAAAAAAAACCCCATGCTTATGCAGAGGTAAGGGGGCAAGTTGCAGGAGACACTCTCAAAAAGAAAAAAAAAAAGCCACGAAAAATATACATAGTGAAATGCACAGATACATATCTCTATCCATCCATCCATCCATCCATCAAGGTGGTTTAAATTAATGAAACAGGTGATATCAAGATAAATGCAAGAACACCAAGAAGGAACAGCAGGCCAGCACCCCTGTTACCCTCACAGCAGGCCAGCACGCCTGGAACCCTTACAGCAGGCCAGCACACCTGTTACCCTCACAGCAGGCCAGCACCCCTGGAACCCTCACAGCAGGCCAGCACGCCTGGAACCCTCATGCACCACTGGCAGGAACACACACTAATGCAGGGACTCTGAATTGACTTGGCCCTATTTCCCCTCCTGCCCTGCCTGCCCCATGCCTACTCCAGTCCTACCTGCTGCCCATCTTGCAGTCCATGATAGAGGGGCCCTCAAAGTCGGCCAGGAGGTCTTCCATCTGGTTGAAGGCCTGGCCATCTTGCTGCACCATACCATAATACGCAGGCACGAAAGGCCGCAGGGGGTCTCCCATCAGCAGCTCCAGGCTGCGCTGCTCACACTGACAGAAACGTTTCAGGATGCGGCCATCCTCACCAGCCTGGAAGTTCCCTGCAGGAAGCAAGACCCAGCAGAGGTTCAGAGACCCAGCAGAGGTTCAGAGACCCAGGAGAGGTTCAGAGACCCAGCAGAGGTTCAGAGACCCAGGAGAGGTTCGGAGACTTCGCCCTGTCTCCCTGTATGCACCACGCAGCGCCCGTCAGCATCCTGCCCCACAGTCCAGCAATGCTGTGGGTTGTGTTGTTCTGAGTCAGGGCATGTTTGTTTGTTTGTTTGTTTGTAGACAGCTGGCCTTGACCTCATGCAGACCCGCCTGCCTCTGGCCGCCACCCACGGTCAGCTTGCACCTGGCTTTAAATGGGCTTATTTCTAATCTCTCTTATTTATACAAGGTCCTGTTTACAGCACAGGATACCGTGATTTCTTTTGTAATTTGTTCTGTTTTGGTTTTTTGAGACAGGGTTTCTCTGTGTAGCCTTGGCTGTCCTGGACTCACTTTTTAGACCAGGCTGGCCTCAAAAAACTCACAGTGATCCACCTGCCTCTGCCTCGCGAGTGCTGGGATTAAAGGCCTGCGCCTTTATTTTGTAATTTTTAAAGGTAGTTGTTCTTACTCTCATTTGTATATATGTGAGTAGTCACAAAGGCCAGGAAAAGGCAGCAGATCTCCTAGAGCTGGGGTTGCAGGCACTTGAGAGCCACTCAGTATGGATGCTGGGAAGGCTCAGCCTTCTAGAAGAGCAGTGGATGCTCTTAACCACTGAGCCATCTTGTCAGACACTGTTTTGTAATTAAAAACAAAATGTTTTGCTGTTATTCTGAGTGAACCTGCACATGCCATGACTAAGAGAGCCACCGAGCCTGTGGTCAGTTCTCTCCTTCAACACGTACATGGATTTCAGCTCTCAGGATCACACGACAATGCCTTTACTCACCGAGCCATCTCGCCAGCCCCAGCTAATCATTTTAATGGGTGCTCTTGTTCTGAGGCAATCCTGTGAGATCTCAGTTGACAACATGACTCTCCACCACAAACCTGCATTTGATCCCCCAGGGGCCAGCCACTTGGGTCTATTTAAATTAATTCATGCTAGAAACAGTGGCTTGAGCCTATGGTCCCAGAAGTTAGAAGGTTCAGCAGGAGGACTGACCCAAGTTTGAGCCCAGGCCAGGATACACAGTGAATTCAAGGCAAACCCGGGCTATCTAGCAAGACTCCAAGTTGAAAATAAGTAAGAGCCAAGCACAGTGGCGCACACCTGTAGACCCAGCACAGAGGCAGAGGCAGGCGGATCGCTGTGAGTTTGAGGCCAGCCTGGTCTACAAAGTGAGTCCAGGACAGTGAGGGCTACACAGAGAAACCCTGTCTAGAAAAAACAAACAAACAAACGAAATAAGTAAGTAATTCTGGGACTACGTGGAGCATGTATATGCTGAGGTAGAATTCCAAACTTTTCCTCTTTTTTTTTTTTTAGGACAAAGGGATAGTTTTATGTTGCTTTGTGGACATAAAGTCTTTCTATGTAGCCCAGGCTGACCTCCAACATGACACCCGACCCCCACCCCACCCCCCCCCCGCCTCAGCCTTCTAAGTGCACAGGTTACAAATGTGTGCCAAGGTGGGCTTAAACCTCAGCATCTAGGAGGTGGAGATTTGAGCTCTCTGTGAGTTTGAAGTCTGCCTGGTCACATAGCACGAGACCCTGTTTCCGACAAACAAGCAAATAATAAGAAATTAAACGTGTGCCACCCTTGCCACAGTCCCCAGGGACGGTGGCAACAGGGTTTTTGTTCTACCTAAGCTATTTGCTGTGTGAAGAGAAGCAACACAGAGGCCATATCGTAATCGTAAGCCCTGTTTTTCTTTCAACTGAGTCATGGGGAAAAACAGTTTGGCTTCAGTTTACTGAGGGTCTACCATGAGGGAGACATAAGGAGAGTCCAGGCACTGGGCACTGCGTTTCTCGTCGGCCTGTGTCCCACTCACTCAATGTTTTGCTCTCAACTCTCCAGTTAATCCTGCAAGGGCAGTAAGATTTGTTCTAAGGGCTGGAGAGATGGCTCAGAGGTTAAGAGCACTGTCTGTCCTTCCAGAGGTCCTGAGTTCAGTTCCCAGCAACCTCATGGTGGCTCACAACCATCTGTAATGAGCTCTTGTGAAGAGTACACATGCAGGCAGACATTGTATACATAATAAATAAATAAAATAAAATAAAATAATTTGTTCTATACTAACGTGTGAAACTGGATCCCGGGAGGGGTATGAGCAGGGAGCAGAAACAGGATCTGAAGTGGCACCCGTCACTACGAAGCTGAGACTCAACCGACCCACCACCAGGCCTAGGCGGGCCTGCTGGTGATGCAACCCTTGATGCCAGTGCTCAGGGCGCAGAGGCAGGTGGATCTCCGAGCTGGAGGCCAGCCTGGTCTAGAAAGTGAGTTCTAGGCCAGCAAGGGCTACACAGACCTTATTTCAAAATAAATAAATAAAATAATCACTAGGCCTCAATGTTTGTCAGAGCAGTCCCCTAGAGTGGGGGACTGTCACCAAGCCGGTATTAAAGGCAGTGGAACCATACACCATATGCAGCCGTGCTTTCCGGAGCCTGCACACCTACGCGGAGCCTGTCTCTCTGTCTGTCCACCAGTCCCCCCAGTCTCACCAGCATGTCCGGAGAGCTGGACCCAGGGGTAGTAGTGCTTGTGGAAGGAGACCACGAAAGGCGAGTACTTCAGAACTGTCTTCAGCTTCTTCCAGGGCTTGCTCTGTGGGAGGGTGAGCCAGAGAATTAGTGTCGCGGTCACTTCCCGGGATCACGGTCCCCAAGCTCGGTACTTAGTCGGGTGATGATGAGAGCACCTCGTGGGGACGAGTCTACATCAATTACTTCCTTTGTTCTGTCTCTGGGTCTTTGTTGTAGGGGGCAGATCGGCTAGGTTTGGTTCGTAAGGCCCATAGTCACAGAACATGGAAGGCAGGTGTGTGCGCCACCACACCTGGCACAAAAGTAAACTTTTGCTGATGCGCTAAGTCATTCATATTAAGGGGCAATTTGTTACTCGAGTAGATCTTTTAAAATATATATTTCAAATTTATTGATATGAACAAAAGTTTTGCCTCCACGTCTGTGTGAACCACATGCACGCCTGGGGCCCATGGAGGTCAGACCCGAAACTGGAGTTTATAGGTGGTTGTGCGTGGGTGCGGGGACCCAATCCAGGTCCCCTGGGAAGAACCAGTGACCTGAAACCTGAGCCAGCTCTCTTGCACCACTGTACCTGACCCTCATCTACTTTGAGTGACAGGGAGACACGAGAAGAGACCCTTAAAGAAGCATAGAGGGGCTAGGGAGATGGTTCAGAGCTCGGATGTGTCCTGGGTACTGTTCTGACAGAGAAGCCCAGTTACCCACATTGGGTGCCCCCTGGGGCAGTTCACAGCTGCCTGTAACTCCTGCCCCAGAGGATCCTGTTTGACACCCTTTCCTGACTCCCGTAAGCACTAGATTCATCTACAACCCCACCCCTACACACACACATCATTTTTAAAAATACAATCTTATGCGGGGCACTGTGGCGCACGCCTTTAATCCCAGCACTTGGGAGGCAGAGGCAGGCGGATTTCTGTGAGTTCGAGGCCAGCCTGGCCTACAGAGCTTTCAACCGGGCTTGAGTGAAATAGTGACACTCTGCCTCAAAAATAAATGAATAAATAAGTAACCAATCCTAATTTTTTCAAAAAATGACCAAGTGCAGTGGCCCATGCCTATAATTGCCACATTTGGGGAGGCAGGGGAAGGCAGATCTCTGTGAGTTTGAAGTTAGCTTGGTCTACAAAGCAAGTCCAGGACACACAAGGTTATACAGAGAAACCTTATCTTAAAACAAACAAACAAACAAAAACAAAAAGGAAAGGCAGGCAGGTATACTTGGGAAGGTGAGGCCATTCTCAACTGTATAGCTACATGTGGCCTGGGCTACAGGATACTGTTTCTTGTTTGTTTTGTTTTGTTGAGACAAGGACTCGCTCTGTATATAGCTCTGCCTGTCCCAGAACTCACTATGTAGACCAGGCTGGCCTCAAACCCACAAGCCCACCTGCCTCTGCCTACTGAGTGCTGGGATTACAGGAGTACACCTGGCTGAGATCCTATTTCAAAAAAAACAAAAGCGAGGGCGGGCAAAATGGCTCAGGGTGTACAAACGCTTGCGGCCAAACTGACAGCTCCAGGCCAATCAATCTCCAGACGCTGCGTGGTGGGAAGGGAGGGCCAAGTCCCAGGAGCCACCATCGCACCTGAATGCAACGGACGTAATGGAAAGAAGACTACAGAAGAAGAGCAAAGAGAGGAAGCTACCTGGGAGAGGAGGGAAAGATCTGGGGCTTGAGGCGGGGGCAGGAAACCAGAGAAGGGCTGAGGTGGAGCTCGGCAGAAGTGTCAGGACGCGGTGACACAGGCTGAGGACCTGATGCCAGCCCTGCTCAAAAAGAGATGAGCACCAACTGTAATCAGTTGTGTCATGCTACTTCACATCTGACTCAGCCATGCGTGAGTGCCTGCACATACACACACATACACTCACCTCAGGCACACAGTGGCCCTAGCATGAACTGGGAGAGTAGGTCACACGCAGGGAGGAAGCTGTGTGCTTACCCTGAGTTGCCCCCAGGGTCAAGGGCATGTTTCCTCCCAGCTCCCCAGCAGGGAGCAAACTGGAGGCAGCCAGATGCTAAGCAGAGAGTCAGGGTGTTGGACAGCATGGGATCCAGGAAGGGCTATTTTCTCCCATGGGGAGGAGATGATTAATCAAGGTTCCTGTTTACCAAGTACCTGGAACATTCCAGGCACCATGACAAAGACTCTGTGTGCCATACCCTATTTAATCCTAAAAACAGCCCAGGGAAGATGGTTGTCTGTGTCACAAGGGAGGAAGCGGACTCAGAGGTGAAGCAGTACCAGAGATGGTACCCAGACCTTCTGCGTGCTACACAAGCTCACCCCAAGTGCTCTGCCACTGAGCCACGCCTCTCCCTGGGGGATTCTAGGCAGGGGCTCTACCACTGAGCCACGCCCCCAGTCCCTTACGGGGGGGGGGGGGGGGGGGGGGGGTGGATTCTAGGCAGGGGCTCTACCATTGAGTCACGCCTCCAGTCCGTCACTGGGGGATTCTAGGCAGGGGCTCTACCACTGAGCCACGCCCCCAGCCTCTCCCTGGGGGATTCTAGGTAGGGGCCCTACCACTGAGCCACGCCCCCAGCCCCTCACTGGGGGATTCTAGGCAGGGGCTCTACCACTGAGCCATACCCCCAGCCCCTCACTGGGGGATTCTAGGCAGGGGCTCTACCTTTTTTAAGTTTACCTTTGAGTTAATCTGGGCTTCCTAGGAATGGTTTATCATGGTCTCAGCTCATATGCCCTCTCCTCCAGGAAGTCCTCTCTGCTATCCTAGATCTGACTAACTGTATACTAGAGACTCCCACAATCCCCTAAGCTTCTCTCACCCCAGCCCTGCTCACTCAAGGTGCTAGTGTCTGGAGATCCATCTGTGTCCCCACCAGCCTTGTGGGAGTCCCCCAAGAATAGTGACTTGAGGGAGGCGGATCTCTGAGTTCAAGGTCAATCTGGTCAGGACTACCTAGTGAGACTCTGTCTCCAAAGATAGAAGGTGGAGAAGGAGGAAGGGGATGGGGAGGAGGAGGAAGAGCAGGAGGGGGAGGAGGAGGGGGAGGAGGAAGGGGAGGAGGAAGGGGAGGGCGGGGAGGAGGAGGAAGAGCAGGAGGGGGAGGAGGAGGGGGAGGAGGGGGAGGAGGAGGGAGAAGAGGAGGGGGAGGGGGAGGGAGAGGAGGAAGGGGAGGAGGGGGAGGAAGAGCAGGAGGGGGAGGAGGAGGGGGAGGAGGAGGGAGAGGAGGAAGGGGAGGAGGGGGAGGAAGAGGAAGAGCAGGAGGCAGGAAGAAAGAACAAGAGGAAGGAGGGAGGGAAGGAAGGAAAATCTTGCCTTGATCATCACCATCCCCAGAAAAGGTCAGAAGCTTAAGAAACAATCACCTTCTACTTAGAACAGGATGACGAAAAGGAAGGAAAGAAGAAGAAGAAAGGCCAGTGAGCGGTGCGCACCTGTAAATAACAGAATTAGGAGTTGAAGGCTACCTTCTGCCACATACTGCAGTTCAAGACCAGCCTGAGCTATGAGGCCTTGCTTGAAAAACAAACAGGAGGAAGGCGCAGAGCTAGGCCACTGTGCTCAGATGTGATTTCAAAATTAAAGAGGAGGGAGCAGGGGACTCTCAGCAGAGGGAACAACATGTGGAGGGGGTGATTTGAGGGTGGGGGGGGGGGGGAAACAGTGTGCAGCTGGGCCTGGCTGCAGGACAGTCAGGACAGCAGAGGGTTGGCCGACCAAGCCCTAATGTTAGACAGGACGCTGCGAACACAGCCGTGAGTTCCTGAAGCTTCAGGAAGGCAGAGGACTTAACTTGTCTACGTATAATGTAGCTACTGACGTAGCTTCTGGAAAGACAAAGAATTGGCGGCCTAGGAGGCGTAGGAGGCAGGCAAGCTAGGGACAGATGCACAGGCCAAAGGGGCTAAAATAAAAGTTAAAAACTCAACAAGAACAAAGTCAAGGGGGTATGAGGGAGGGAGGGCAGGACCAGGAGATGAGGGAGGGGGCTACATCAGGATGTAGAATAAATTAAAAAAAAAATAAAAATCAAGAATTGACTTGATTTAGCCAATACTAAGCACAAGATGTGTTTTTGTGCCTCAGTTTGTCCATCTATAAAACAAAGATGAGAAGGGAATGCTAATCTGTCGATACTGCTCAGACGCAGAGACACACACCAGTTGGGAGGCAGAGGCAGGAAGATCAAGGCGGCCCATGCTAGGCTACACAGTAGACCGAATGCCAAAACAAGTGGGCCTTTAATCCCAGCACTAGGGAGACAGAGGCAGGTGATCTCTGAGTTTAAGGCCGCCCAGGTCTACAGAGTGAGTTCCAGTACAGCCAGGGGCTACACAGAGAAACCCTGTCTTGAAAAACCAAACCAAACTAACAAAAACAAAAACAAAAAACAAATGTACAGGTTTGTAATCCCAGCTCCTTGGGAAGCTGACTGAGATAGGACAATGGTAAAATCAAACCTGCCAGGAATACATACCAAGTTCAAGGCCTGGGTAATATAAGACACCCTGTCTCAAAGTAAACACTAAAAAAATTAAAAAATTAAAAAATTAAAAAAAAAAAAAGGTTCTGAGAACATAGTTCAGTAGCATACTGTACTGCCTGCCCTAGCGTACACACGGTCCTAGGTTCATTCAATTCCTCAGGCTCAGTAACACACACTCACTCACACACACACACACACACACATGCCCAGGCACATAAACAGAAACCGGGCTGGTGAGATGGCTCAGCAGGCAAATGTAAAATTTGCTGCCAGACCAGACAACCTGTGCTTGATCCCTGGATCCCACGCAGGGTCATGTGACCGTCACGAGCATGCTGTGGCATGTGCACATCCACACACTAAACAAACAGAATAAAAATAAAAAGAGACAAAACAGCAAAGCAAAGCAGTGTAACGTAGGCCGGGCGGTGGTGGTGTACACCTTTAATCCCAGCCCTCGGGAGGCAGAGGCAGGTGGATCGCTGTGAGTTCTAGGCCAGCCTGGTCTACAAAGTGAGTCTAGGCAGCCAAGGCTACACAGAGAAACCCTGTCTCGAAAAACCAAAAAAGAAGAAAAAGAAAAAAGAAGAAGTGTAATATACCCTGAGCTGGGCATCATGGACTACAGTTGTAATCCAAGCACTGAAGGGAGGCAAGACTACAGCCCTAAGTTCAAGACCAGCCAAGACTATATCCACACAGCAAGTTTCAGGCTAGCCGGTACGACTTAACAAGACTACCTAGCAAGTCTCATAGACAGACAGAGGAGATGGAAAAAGAAGAGGGGAGGTTGGTAAGGGAGGCCGGCACTTACAGTTTCTGGTATACAAAATGGTGTGTGTGTGTGTGTGTGTGTGTGTGTATTTCATTCTGCAGCTTAGGCACATTTCTTTTGCTTCAGCCTACCAACTGATAGGACTATAGGCATGAGCCACAGCACTGGGCCTAGTGGCTACATTTTTTGTTTGTTTGTTTGTTTGTTTTTTGAGTCAGGGTTTCCCTGTGTAGCCTTGGCTGTCCGGGGCTCCCTTTGTAGACCAGGCTGGCCTCGAACTCACAGAGATCCAGCTGCCTCTGCCTCCCGAGTGTTGGGATTAAAGGCGTGGGCCACCACACCCGGCCTAGTGGTTACATTTTGTTTATTTATAGACAAGTTCTCACTGTGTTATCACTCTGGCTACCTAGAATTCACTGTGTAGACCATATCTGCCTGCCTCTGCCTCTGGGATTAAAGGCGTGAACCACCAGGTGGCTCCTAGAGATTAAATCTTAAGTGTGTGACCTCCCTGGAGGGAGGGGATGACTGATTTCCTCTCTCCTGCCTCAATTCCTTCATCTGTAAGAAGAGATAAGAACTGTGTGTGTGCGCGTGCGTGTGTGTATATGTGTGTGTGCGTGTGTATATGTGTGTGTGCACGCGTGTGTGCGCGCGCGCGCACGTCGGACCTGCCAGAGGAGTCAGACTACCGGGAATGTGTAGGAGTCTGACAGCTGCAGCATGCATGTTGCTGTTGTTCGAAGTCGCCCTGTCCCAACTCAGCTGTGCAGAGATGTCAAGGAGGTGAGAGAGCAGAGAAGAGCCCAGGCAGAAAGCACTGGAGGGTTGGCTCTTTTGTGTGGGCGGGCAGGAGCGAGTCTAGGCGGGTCTGCTTCTCAGAGCTGGGACCACATGTCCGAACAAGTCTCTGTGGGAGGTACACAGGCTGAGGAGGGGGATCAAGGCAGATTCCAGCGGCCCAAGCCCAGTAGGAGGACTCCGCAGACTTAAGCTGGCAAGCAGGTGGACTCTGCCCCGCACCTGAGGCTTTTTTCCACACCTGTATCTGCTGGGCCTCTCCCTCCCTCAACCTGCCCTGCCTGCTCCTCTGATTCACCAGAGGAGAGCCTCGCCCAAGCTGGGGGCGAAGGTGGAAGAAGTAAATAAAGAGTCTGAAGGGGCCTCCTGGGGAGCAGAGGCCCACAGGAAACTAGGTGGGTCCCTGGGTAGGCTGAGGATCCCTGCCGGTTTTGCACCTCGGAACAGCTAAGGAAAAGCGCTAGCCAGCCAGTTGGCTCATGGCCTGTCATCCCAGCACTTCGGAGGGCAGAGGCAGCAAGATCACAAGTTCAAGGACAGCCTGGGCGCTTGGTTGGTACCTGGCTAGGCTGAGGATCCTTGAGCATTTTGCCCTTTGAACTTTCTTAAGATTTTTATTACGATGATCTGTATGTGGGCGTGGGCAGGTATATGTGACCGCAGGTACCCATAGAGGTCAGAGGTATCCGATCCCCTGCAAGTAGAGTTACAGGCAGTTGTGAGGCGCCCCACGGAACCTGCCTGAAAGCGACTCTGGCTCTGCGCAGGAGCAGCATGCGCTCTTAACTGCGGAGCCACCTCTGCAGCCCTCCTTTGAATATTTCATGACAGCTGGAGGCAGATGGGCTTGCTGGCTCATACCTGTTACAGCAGCCTTTGGGAAGCTCAAGGCAGCCAAGCTGCCGCTAGTTCAAGGCTAGCCTAGATACATGTTGGATACCTGGCCATCCCTGGCCCTTTGAGCATCTAATGAAAGGTGGTGGCAGCAGGTTGTGTTGGCTCCTGCCTGAAAGCCAGCCTTGAAAAGGCGCATGAGGGAGACTGGAGTGATGGCTCAAAATACTTGTTGCTCTTGAAGAGGGCTTTTGATTCCTAGCACCTAAACGGTGGCTCACACTATCTGTGTAACTCCAGTTCCAGGACCCCTTTCTCTGATCTCACCAGGTGCCCGTGCACAACATGGTACACATACATATGAGCAGGCAAAAACTAAACAAAACAAAAAAACTCACTCATACACATAAAGTTAAAAACTGCATCTAAAGCCGGGCGTGGTGGCACACGCCTTTAATCCCAGCACGTAGGAGGCAGAGGCAGGCGGACCGCTGTGAGCGGATCGCTGTGAGTTCGAGGCCACCCTGGTCTACAAAGTGAGTCCAGGATGGCTAAGGCTAAACAGAGAAACCCTGTCTTGAAAAACAAAAACAAACAAACAAAAAACAAAATCTAAAAAATAAAATTAAAGAAAAGGCTTAAGGCATCAGGATGGCCACAGGTTCAAAGCGTGTGTTGGGGAGGGGGGGGTGCAGCACAGTGGAACATTCTGTAATCCCAGAGGCTGGATACCGTGAGGCTCAGGGCAGCCTCAGGGTAATCAGGAGTTCAAGGCCAGCCTCAGTAATATAGGGGCCACGGCAGGCGACAGAAGAATGCACCCCTCCCCTCCATGCCCCCTCCCCCCCCCACAAAAAAGGACAAAAGTTCACTCAATACATCTGACCGTGAATGTGCATTCCTTCCTTCTATCTTTTTTTTTTTTTTTTTTGAGACAGGGTCTCTCTGTGTAGCCTTGGCTGTCCTGGACTCGCTTCGTAGACCAGGCTGGCCTCGAACTCACAGCGATCCTCCTGCCTCTGCCAGCCTTCCTTCTATCTTATGGGTGTTGTTCAGCTTCAGCGTTGGCCATCAGACCCCCCTCTGGAGGACTCAACAGACATTTCTATATAAAACCATGTGTTCACATCGACTCACGCAACGGTACAATGTCAGAAGTTCCTGGGCACAATTAAATCAAGTCAGCGATCCTCCGCTGCAGGCTGTCCCCCAAGACTAGTGACAGAGGGGGAAAGGGAATGGCAGAAAGAGAGTAAAGAGTTGGGGGTTCCGGTTCGTCGGGCGGTGGTGGCGCACGCCTTTAATCCCAGCACTCGGGCGGCAGAGGCAGGCGGATCGCTGTGAGTTCGAGGCCAGCCTGGTCTACAAAGCGAGTTCAGGACAGCTGAGATAGCATAGAGAAACCCTGTCTCGGGGAAAAAAAAAAAAAAAAAAGGAGTTGGGGGTTCATGAAATGTATTAGGAATCTGGCTGTCAAGGGGAGGCGGTCGGCGGAGTAACCCTGGAAGAGCAGTTTCTAAGCCAAGGCAGAAAGAATAGGAGGATAAAAGATTTGGGGTGAGGCGGGAAGGCAAGGGGCACGGCATGTGCTGAGGAAGAATGGTCCTACTCACTCCAGATCTGTCCTTGGGATCGCTGGTACCTTCGCCCCCAGCCACCAAGTCATCCTCAGATTCATCAAAAGAGGAGGCAGAAGAGAAGCCGCCAGTGCCCCCTTCAATCCGGGATGGGGGTCCCGCCGGCTGGGCCTCAGGCTCCGGAGTCTCGGGGGTGATGATAAGGCGGGGCACGGGACAAGAGGAGCTGCACTCCAGGTGGGAGCACAGATTAGTCACCAACTCCGCAGGCCCTGGATCCTCTAAGGGATCGTCTCCATTGGACACCCCCAGAACGCTGTCAGCCCAGGGATCATCAGCGCCAGGTGGGACGCGGGCACCGTCAGTGTCCTGTGCTGAAAAGCCATCACTTCCAGGCTGTTTCCAGGCTGAGTGCTGGGCACTGTGTTGAATGAGGGAGCCATCAGTTTGGGACTCGGTCCAGAAGCCGTCGGGGTCATGTGCTGTCCTGGAACCATCAGCGCTTGGTTCTGGTGAGGAGCAGACCTCGCCTGGGTGAGTTTGGGGTTCGGCTGTACTATGGTGGGTCCGGAGGTGGCCAGCCAGGAGCTCGTCCCTCTCTGGCAGAGTCTGCCGTAGCTCGAATCTTCCCAGTTCGGTCCAGGATTCATCAAGCGCCGGTTGGGTACAGAGGCTGGCTCTCTTTGGCTGAGATTGGAGGTCGGATCTGCGAGGATCAGTTCGAAAGCCGTCTGTCCAGGAACCGGCCATCTCCATCTCTGCCCAGGGGCTGGTCATTCCTGGATGTGTCTGGAGGTTGGACCCGTCTAGCTCTTTATTTGGGGGTTGTTTCTCCGACTCGGCTCCTGGGCCAGCTGCTTCGCACTCCGCGCGCCCCTCTCCACTGGGTTCTACCTGGGGACCGTGTGGACACGGCGCAGGCCCGAGGCCGGTCCTCTCCGCCTCGGAGCGCACGCTGGACCCCTCAATCCAGGCCCGGGGACCGCCCCCCTCCGACCGTCCCGCCGGGCCACCTGCTCCCGGCCCAGGTCGCTGCAGTCCCGGCTGTCGCCGCCGCCCACCCCGGAGCGCTTCCAGCCCCATGCGGGCCTCGGCGGGCAGCGCGCAGGCCTCCGCCTCCTCGCTCAGGCTTCCCCGGCACGGGCAGCGCCTCATGCCCGCTCCCTCGGCTCGGGCTTCGGCCCGTCCGGGGCCCCTCCTTCCCTTTTAAATCCCTGCGAGGGGTGTGGCTAGGGAGCCCCAACTCGTAGGTTCCGGGCCGCAGGGCTCCCCGCCGCCCCGGATATGCAAGGGTTAACCGATACTCCACCTCCCGGAGAAAGCCCAAAACAACGCCCTCGCCCGGATGTGACGGACGTGGGGCGGGACTTCGGCTTGGTACCGCGTGTCACACTGGGAAAGAACAGTCAGATCCTGGTGCTGGCCCGGGGCTGGGTCGCGCCCCGAGGCGGGACCTTTCTTTCCCTATCTCGGTTCAGCCTTACTCCAACCCAGTGCATGACAAGTTCAGCCACGCACGCATTCTGGGACAAGATGGACATTTCAAAGACTTAAGGCATCCATCCCACAGGCGTAAGTGCCTCTGCTGTCACCTCCCAGGAGTTACCTTGAGCGAGTGTCTTTCCCCTCTACTAAATTTCCCCGTAAGAAGCCTGATGCCTAGGTGGGCACGGTGGTACAAGCCCCCGTAATTCCCAACACTTGGGAGATGGAGGTAGGAGGTTCAGGAGTTCAAGGTCACCCTTAGCTACATAGCCAGTTCCAAGTCTAGGCTACACACCACACAAGACCGAGACAGACAAGATATGGTGGTGGTACAGCCTTTCACACCAGCGCCCTGGAGGCAGGAGGCAGGCCATGAAGAGGACTGCGTAGAGACCCTATCTCCAACACACCCAACCCCCCTCCCCAATACGCAGACAAAGGGAAGGGAAATGAAACGGTTCGATCCCAGGACCGCATGGTGGAAACACATTTGCGCTCCACCACACACCGTAAATAAACGTGTGTTTTATTTATTTTGTAAAGAATTCCCCCGGGGCTATGGGAGGTGGGGGGGATGGTGGCTCATGCCTTTAATCCCAGCACCAGGAAAGCAAAGGCAGGCGGATCTCTTGTGAGTTCGAGGCCAACCTGGTCTATAAAACAACAAGGATTCCAAGGCCGGAGAGATGGCCCAGCAGTTAAAAGCACTATTTGCTCTTGTAGAGGATTCCAGTTTGGTTTCTAGCAGCCTACATCACAGTCATCTGTAACTACAGTTCCCGAGGGTTGGACACCCTCTTCCTACTTCCTCAGACACACAGGCAGGCAAAATCATCCATACACATAAAAATAAAAACAGATCTTTTTTTTTTTTCTTTTTTGGTTTTTCGAGACAGAGTCTCTCTGTGTAGCCCTGGCCGTCCTGGACTCACTTTGTAGACCAGGCTGGCCTCGAACTCACAGCGATCCGCCTGCCTCTGCCTCCTGAGTGCTGGGATTAAAGGCGTGCACCACCACGTCTGGCTCAAAAACAGATCTTCTTAAACCTGGTATGGGGGCTCACACCTTTAATCCCAGTACTCAGGAGGCAGAGGCAGAGGAGGCAGATGGACCTCTGTGAGTTCACGCCAGTTCCAGGGAAGCCAGAGCTACATATAGAAACTCTGTTGCAAATAAGTAGATAAAATAGGTAAAAAAAATTTTTTCAAAGATTTATTTATTATGTATACAGTGTTCTGCCTGCATGTACACCTGCAGGCCAGAAGAGGGCACCAGATCTCATGATAGATGGTTGTGAGCCACCATGTGGTTGCTGGGATTTGGACTCAGAACCTTAACCTCTGAGCCACCTCTCCAGCCCCAGGTAAATTTTTTTTTTTTTTTACAAAAGGAATTCCGATGTTTAAAACAACAAATAAAGCTCATGTCTAAACCATGGGTGATGGCCCACTCCTGTGGTCACATCACTCTAGAGGTAGCAACAAGGTGTTCAGGAGATCAGCACCTCAACCTGGCCTACATGGTGGCGAGGGCCTATCTCAAAAACCCAGAGGCTGTGGGCTGACTCTTGTGGCAGAACAGAAAGCAGATTGTTTTGCTTTATTTTATTTTGTTGTCTTTCAGTGTAGCCCTGGCTGTCCTGGACTCACTCTAGACAGGTTGACCTCGAATTCAGAGACCCACCTGCCTCTGCCGCACAGGGTGCTGGGATTTAAAGGCGTGCGCCATCACACCCGGCTACAGACCCTTGTTTTTCAATGCTGGGGTTCACACGTGCGCGATCACTGCTGTGTACGCTGGGGGTCACACGTGCGCGATCACTGCTGTGTACGCTGGGGGTCACACGTGCGCGATCACTGCTGTGTACGCTGGGGGTCACACGTGCGCGATCACTGATGTCACCTTCAGCTCCATTGTTCTATTTTGTTTATTCTGACACAGGGTCTAGTGTAGCTCAGGCTGTCCTCAAACCCAAGGAGACCTTCAATTTTTGATCTGCCTCTGTCTTCCAAATACTGAGACTATATACCTGCACCACCAGGGTAGACTTCCTGGTCCCATTTTACCAGTGGCGGGACTTTGAGACTTAAAGTTCTGCCTGCCTCTAGCCTTTGTTTGTAACCTCTGCTGTGAACTCAGGTATGTGAAACCGCCATGAGCCATGCCCTGCAGCATTATCGTCTGAGGTGATTTTTCTTTTTTCAGCCTGTCCCTTATGGTGAACAGCCTGAGTCAGACCCTCACCTTTGGAGGAGGACAGGAGGTGCTTTTCAGTCTTGAAATTGAGTCACCCGGGGGAAGGGACATTGAGTACTCACAGGCCCAGGGCTCCAGGATGAGTCATCTCTTCATAGGCTAATAAGGGAGCCAGAGTCGGGAACCCACCTCACACACGACACAAATTAGAGAACAGAAGGTCCAGAGGGGAGGAAGGCTCTTCTGACGTCATACGGCAAAAAAGGTGGGGGCCCAGTTCCCGACAACACAACGCGGGTGGGGCTAGACAGACAGTAGGGTGCTGAGCGGAACCCATTTGCGCTTCTCCCAGTCTTCAGCGGGTGGGAAAGGCGCCCCAGCCACCAGCTGTTTCTATTCCAGACAACCAGAAGACTGAGTCAGTTTTCTTCCATGCCAAAGCTCCTGACTCAGCACTGGGAGTCTTGATTGGGTATGTTCTGGGAAACATTAGGCCTTCAGGAGACAGAGGGCTCCCATGAATAACCACCTCCCAAGTGGGCGGCAAATGGAGAGTAGGGGTGCTGGAGGGAAGGCATGCACGCATGCACACGTGCCGTCAAGGGGAGTTATGTCAAAGGCCCGAAGCAGGAAACAGTTCATAAGCAAGGCAGTGGATTTCTGTGATGTGGGTGTTGGTGCAAAGCGGAGAGGCTCCGTGTGCAAGGGAAATGTTTGCTTGGAAGAATGTGAGTTTGACAGGATTGCTGGGGGTGTGGCTCAGTGGCAGAGGACCTTGCTTAGTATGCACAAAGCCCTGAGTTTGTGTATCTACTCCTGGGAGGGGAGCGGGGGGGGGGCGGGGGGCGGGGATATCCAAACACATAGGATAGCTTTTGAGCTTGCCAGGAGGAAATGCGGCTTGGACGTGATGGTTGCAAGCTTGCCGTTTCACCAGAGGCAACGGTTTACAGGGCATCCATCATTGGCTGCAAGAGGAGGGACAGAGAAAGAGGAAAGAAGGTCGTGAAGACGAGGAAAAATCGGGGAGGGAAAAGGGATGGGGGGGATGCTTTCAAGAAAGATGGGCGGTGTAACCGAGGCTCACGTGTCAGCGGTTACAGTAGACTACTGATCCTTTGCCTAGGTTCCACCCACCCTCCCTTGCCACGCCCCCTCACTCAGCGGGGGGGCGTTTTGTTTAGGTCAAGATATGCTGTGCTACCATTGGCTAGCTGATCGGAGGGGGCGGGCGTACAGACGTTCCCGGAAGTTCGAGAGGCCCAGCATGTGCTTGACCTGGAGCCTAAGCCTGGTGGAGCCGGTGCTTAGCAACCGAGGAGGTGCCCCGTAAAGGGGGTGTTTTTCTTTTTTGGGGGGTGGGGTGAGGTGGGCAACAAGCGGAGGAATTGTGGATGCTTAAAAGCCCAGGGTAAGGCGGCGCCTAGCAACCAGAGGGGCTCTGAGAAGGGGAGAGTAGTTCCAGGAAGATCTGTGGGTGTCTAGCAAAGGGGGAGAGCCCTAGCAACGGCCAGGCGCGTCTCAGAGGGGAATGGGGAGGCGCTTAGGGAAAACACGAGTTCCTACCAACGTGGAGGGCGGTAACCAGGAGAAACTTGGAAATCCATTAACAGGGAAGATGAGGTGGAGGGCCCTTTCAAAGAAGGGCACAAAACAGGAGGCTGAGCCCTGTGATCCTTATTATTTCTTAGGCAATGTGGCTGGAGCTAGGTGCCATGCTGCGCGGGACCTGTAGACCGCTGGGCAGGACTGTTCGTCTGTCCTGTTGGGGGGCCCTGGGACCTAGGCCCCACTGGTGGGTAAGAGGCTGGGGAGGGGGCCTCCAAGGGAAAGAGGCAGAGGGGAGCTTTGATGGGGTAAACTGATGGAGAGAGATCCGAAAAGGAAGACTAGCCCTCCGCCCTACTGAAACCCACATCCCCGCAGGGGCCATGTAGGAGTTGTTTGGCCCAAAGTGTTCATCAGGACCAGCCTGGAAGAGGCCTAAGTGAGGACGACATTCGCAGGGCACGCGAGGCCCGCCTCAGGAAGGCACCCCGGCCCCAGGTATCCCTCCTCCCTGAGCCCCCACTCACCCCTCCAGATCCCCAACCTAGCCATGGTGCTCTGGGAGGCCGCTGAGCAGCAGGTTGGCAGAGCTTTTCTGCTACCTTAACACCTTAGCACCTTTCTCCCCTTTCTCAGCTGAGTGATCGCTCCCGCGAACGCAAGGTGCCTGCCTCCAGAATCAGTCGCTTGGCCAGCTTTGGGGGTAGGTGTGGTTTGTGTGTGTGTGTCGCGGGGGGGGGGGGGGGGGGAATTTCTGTGTGACCTAGATCAGAAGCAACGTTTGCAGGGTGAAGCAAGGGAGAATCAGAGATTGGGGGTGGGGGGAGACAGGGGCACAGTGATAGGGGTCAAAATCTGCAAACCCCAAAAAAGCAGGAATGTTAACCTTAACACTTATTGAGAACCTGTAATGAGCAAGATTCTTGTACAGTGAATGCTTATTTCTTCTACTGATGGAGGGGAGGGGGCGGGGGGGGGGGCGACAAGCTGACTGCACTGTAGGACAGTGGCAGCACTGTTCAAACATGAGCGAAGTAAAGGAATTGTGTTGCAACCAACTTTTAAAAGAGGAGACGAAGCCAGGTCACCCACCACCCACTCAGCCATTGGGATGTAGGTTGGAATAGGAGAAAGGTCATCTCTGGCTGCATAGTGAGTCCGAGGCCACCTGGACGCCATGAGACCCCCCCCCCCCCCCCCCCCCCCCCCCCCCCCCCCGTCTAAAGGCAGGAAAGGGAAAAAAGGAGGGAGGAGAGATGGAGGAGCTGGCCATGGTGGCACAGGCTTTTGTAATCTCTGCTCTGGAGAGGCAAAGTCTAGAAGATGGAAAAGCCCAGTAGTGCATGCCTGGGGGTCCCGCTGCCTGAGAGGGTTACTGTAGGACCGCTTGAAATCAAGACCAGCCTGGCATCACAGACCTTGTCTCAGAAAAGAAAGAAAGCAGGGGGGGGGGAGGGGGAGGAAACAGCGTACAAGAAAATACAAATAAGTAGCTGAATGCAAATACATGTTTACACACGTGAGACATTGTTTATTTTGGAGGCGGGGTCTTACCACAGCTCTCGCTGGCATGGAACTCATCAATCCACCTGCCTCTGCCTCCCCGAGTGCTGGGATTAAAGGCGTGCCCCACCACGCCCGGCTTGGTGTGCACACCTTTAATCCCAGCACTCGGGAGGCAGAGGCAGGCGGATCGCTGTGAGTTCGAGGCCAGCCTGGTCTACAAAGTGAGTCCAGGACGGCCAAGGCTACACAGAGAAACCCTGTCTCTAAAAAAAAAAAAAAAAGGGCACACACCACATACTTCCAAGAACCCCCCCAACATACAAAAGTTTTTTGCAATGATGTCTCCTGTAACCCTGTCTGTCCTCCAACCCCCGTCCCTGTTCCACCCTGCAAGGGTTCAGATAACAGGCCCTGCTGCCTACAGGTTATCACAGGTCATAGTTCAGGTTTTTTTTTTTTAAGTTGTTGGGTTTTTAAAAATATTTATTTATTATTATGTATACAGCGCTCTGCCTGCATGTACACCTGCAGGCCAGAGAGGGCATTAGATCACATTGTAGGTGGTTGTGAGCCACCAGGTAGTTGCTGGGAATTGAACTCAGGACCTCTAGAAGAGCTGCCAGAGCTCTTAACCTCTGAGCCACCTCTCCAGCCCCCAAAGACTTTATTTATTTAGTTAGTTCGTTAGTTATTAGTCTGCCTGCATGTGAACCAGCAGGCCAGAAGAGGGCGCCAGATCTCACTATAGATGGTTGTGAGCCACCATGTGGTTGCTGGGAATTGAACTCAGGACCTCTGTAAGAGCAGCCAGTGCTTTTAACCTCTGAGCCATCTCTCCAGCCCATAGCTCAGGTGTTAAAGCGCAGTTGAGCACCCTGGGAAGAGCCCGGGCAGTGGTATGCCCAGGGTTTCAGAGGAGAGGGACGTCTTCATCCTTTGATTGGGCAGTTTACTTGACTTCTTTGAGCTTCGGTCTCCCTTTCTGCACAACCTGAGCTTTTTTTTTTTTGGTCAAACACGTGTCACGGGGTGTGGGTACAAAACGACCTAACACAAGGGACACGCTAGCAGCAGTACATAGCGTGGAGATGCAGGGGTACACACAGCACACCTGGCAACTGCCAGCCGCAAGCTAGAGACAGCGACATTGAAAGAGGCAAGGGGCCCAGCGTAGCAAGTCTTTTTTTTTTTTTTTTTAATTTTTATTTGTTTATTTATGGCATATGAGTGTTTTTTCTGCAGAAGAGCGCATCAGATCATATTGTAGATGATTGTGAGCCACCATGTGGTTGCTGGGAATTGAACTCAGGACCTCTGGAAGAGCAGGCGGTGCTCTTAACCACTGAGCCATCTCTCCAGCCCAGCAAATCTTTTAGTGGTGGCACACGCCCTAAGTCCCAACACTTGGGCAGAGGCAGGTAGGTCTCTGTGAGTTCTAGGCCAGCCTGGTCTACATAGCCAGTTCCAGGCCATTGCGGGCTGCACACTGAGACCCCGTCTCCAAGAGGAGAAGAGAAGCAGAAGGGAACATGGAACGGGGGCTGTGTGAAGAGGAGGCCTAGGCTGTTGCGTCATGTTGCAGGGAGAGAAAGACATGGAAAATAAGGGACTTGGGCGTAGAGAGAAGGGCTGAGTGCAGTGGCCGTAGAAGTAGGAGACTCAGGAGTCCTGGTAACAGAATGAATTTAAGTCTAGCCTGGGCTACATGAGCGTGCCAGAAGAAAGGAAGTTGTAAACGGAACTTTTATCCACCTGTTTCAGTTGTCATCTCTGAGGACCACTGCCTCCTCCTGCTCACCTAGGCCTAGTTCTGGAAGCTTCTAGCCTCTGTACATCTAACCTAGGCCTAGAGTGATTTCAGCCTCTGAGACTTACTGCTGAATAAGCTCGCCCTCTCTTGTTCTTTCTGAGCCCTGGGCTGGCTGCTTCAGCTCCGCTGTTCTGGCTCCAACTCTCATCCCAGCTGACTTATTTAGTCTGGCTTCTCTCTTGGCCTCTGAATTGCTCTGCTTGGCCTTTGACTAAACTAACTCAGCGATCTGCTCTGATCTGGCTTCTTATTCTCTGGCTCACTTGGTCTTCACCTGAGTTCTCTCTCGTGGCCTGTCTCTCTGTTACTGTCCCAATAAAACTACTCTCTCTTCTCTCTCTCTCTCTGTATTGCCCCTTGAGTAGCTTCCCTTTCCTCTCTACTCTCTCTTCTCACGAGACTTGGGTGTATCCTATTCTGTCAAATCCTTCCCTGATTTGTTACTTTTTCTGCCACTAAATTAAACATCACTTTCAGACATGGGTGCTTGCTTCTACAAACTAACTCCTGGACCAAGCTTTTCTTTACCTGATACTCGCCCTATACCAGGATGGCCTTGAACTCACATCTGCTTGCCTCTTTCTCCTGGATTTGTATTTCAGCTGGATCACATAGACCTAAAAGGTCTTTGGATGTGATCTCTTGCCAAAACAGCCACGTTCTGAATTAAAATTCCTCTACAGGCAGGGAGGTAAGTGTGAGTCAGGATTACAAGTTCAAGGCTAGTCTAAACCACATTACCAGCTCTAGGCCAGACTGGCCAACTTAGTAAAAACCCTGTCTTAATTTTTTTTTCCCTCAGATCAGGATGTAGAGTTTTTGTTAACATCTGTGAGAGCCTGTGTTCGATCCAAACTACCAAAAGAAAATGAAAAAACTGGGGACTCAGGAGAGTTGCGTGCCTAATAACTGAGCAACAAAGCATCCCTAGACGTCCATTAGAGAGGCAGGAGAAAGGGTCTGAGGGAAGATCCCAGGTAAGCAGGCTCTCAGCTTCCTTTCCTGTCTTTCAGGGCTGGCTGTGGGCTTGGGTTTGGGAGCACTGGCTGAAGTGACCAAGAAGTCCCTGCCCGGAGGAAGTCCACAGCATGGTGAGTAAACCCACATTCAGCCCCTGGCCTGAGGGCCCAGGTTATAGGAGAGTTCTGCTTACTAGTGATGGTGTGTGTGTGTGTGTGTGTGTGTGTGTGTGTGTGTGTGTGTGTAGCTCAGCTGTAAATTGTTTATCTAGCATACAGAAGCCACGCACACTTGACAGCTTCCCAGGTACCTCACAACTGCCTGTAACTCCAGCTCTAGGAAATCCAGCGCCTTCTTCTGGCTGCTCCAGATTAGCACACAGGTAACACACACACATACACACACACAAATAGGAAACAAATCTTGTTTATTTTTCAGAACAGGGTTTGTCTGTAGCCCTGACTATCTTGGAAGTCACTCTGTAGACCAGGCTAGCCTCAAACTCAGAGATCCGCCTGCCTCTGCCTCCCGAGTGCTGGGATTAAAGAAAGGCTTTTAAAAAGCAAGATATTCTAGACTAAAATGAAATCAAGTCTGGCCTGGCTACAAAGCAAGTTCAAAGGAAGCCTGGGCAACTAGTGAAATCCTATTTCAAAATAAAAAAAATAAATCTTTTTTAAAAAAAGATTTATTTATGTATATGAACTCTTTATTTGCATATATGTTTTCATGACAGAAGAGAGTGGCAGACAGAAGAGGGAACCAGAGTCCATTACAGATGGTTGTGAGCCATCATGTGGCTGTTGGGAATTGAACTCAGGACCTCTGGGTGAATAGCCAGTAAGTACTCTTAACCACTGAGCCATCTCTCCAGCCCCAGGTTTGTTATTTTTTTAAAGATAGGGAAGATTTTTTTTTTTTTTCTCATTTTGAGCCCTGGCTGTCTAGAACTTACTATGAAGACCAGGGTGGCCTCAAACTCACAACCTGTCTCTCTACTACTTACTATTACTATCTGCCTCTGCCTCCTGAGCACTGGGATTAAAGGCATACCCCACTTTGCCTGGCTTGTGAAGAGATTTTTTTTTTTTAAGTTCTCAGCAAGTCTAAGCATGTAGTTCAGTGGTAGAATACTTAGTTGGCAGGTATGACTTTCTGGGTTCAAACTCCAGCACCACAAAATACAGCGAGCACTCTAAAGATAGTGTTTATGTGGCTGTGGTTTATTGATACTTTATTAGAGAGATTGTAACTGCAAGTTTAACTTCTTTTTTTTTTTTTAATTTATTTTTTTATTTTATGTGCATTGGTGTGGGGTGTCAGATCACCTAGAACTAGAGTTATAGACAGTTGTGAGCTGCCATGTGGGTGCTGGGAATTGAACCCGGGTCCTTTGGAAGAGCAGACAGGATTCTTAACCACTGAGCCATCTCTCCGGCCCCAAATTTAACTTCTTAAAATTTGATCTGTCATCTGGCTGGCTGTCTATCTGTATATCGAAGCAGGGTCTCTATGTAGCCCTGACTGTCCCCCACTTGCTATACAGACCAGACGGGTCTCACACTCACAAAGCTCCACCTGCCTCTACTTCCCGAGCTCTAAGATTAAGGGCCATGAATTTCTGGGCCCTTTGCTCAGGCTACTTAAGTGCTGTACATAGAGGCATCCCCTTCCACCACCATGGGCATATCTGACCTCTGTGCATTGACTGTATGCCAGGAGGATGTACTGTGTGTCATCTGTATGCCAGGAGGATGTACTGTGCGTCGACTGTATGCCAGGAGGATGTGCTGTGTGTCGTCTGTATGCCAGGAGGATGTGCTGTGTGTCATCTGTATGCCAGGAGGATGTGCTGTGTGTCATCTGTATGCCAGGAGGATGTGCTGTGTGTCGTCTGTATGCCAGGGGGATGTGCTGTGTGTCGTCTGTATGCCAGGAGGATGTGCTGTGTGTCATCTGTATGCCAGGAGGATGTGCTGTGTGTCGTCTGTATGCCAGGAGGATGTGCTGTGTGTCGTCTGTATGCCAGGAGGATGTGCTGTGTGTCATCTGTATGCCAGGAGGATGTGCTGTGTGTCATCTGTATGCCAGGAGGATGTGCTGTGTGTCGTCTGTATGCCAGGAGGATGTGCTGTTGTGTCGTCTGTATGCCAGGAGGATGTGCTGTGTGTCATCTGTATGCCAGGAGGATGTGCTGTGTGTCATCTGTATGCCAGGAGGATGTGCTGTGTGTCGTCTGTATGCCAGGAGGATGTGCTGTGGTGTCGTCTGTATGCCAGAGGAGGATGTGCTGTGTGTCTTCTGTATGCCAGGAGGATGTGCTGTGTGTCATCTGTATGCCAGGAGGATGTGCTGTGTGTCGTCTGTATGCCAGGAGGATGTGCTGTGTGTCATCTGTATGCCAGGAGGATGTGCTGTGTGTCATCTGTATGCCAGGGGGATGTGCTGTGTGTCATCTGTATGCCAGGAGGATGTGCTGTGTGGTCGTCTGTATGCCAGGAGGATGTGCTGTTGTGTCGTCTGTATGCCAGGAGGATGTGCTGTGTGTCATCTGTATGCCAGGAGGATGTGCTGTGTGTCGTCTGTATGCCAGGGGGATGTGCTGTGTGTCATCTGTATGCCAGGAGGATGTGCTGTGTGTCATCTGTATGCCAGGAGGAGTGCTGTGTGTCATCTGTATGCCAGGAGGATGTGCTGTGTGTCATCTGTATGCCAGGAGGATGTGCTGTGTGTCGTCTGTATGCCAGGGGGATGTGCTGTGTGTCGTCTGTATGCCAGGAGATGTGCTGTGTGTCATCTGTATGCCAGGAGGATGTGCTGTGTGTCATCTGTATGCCAGGAGGATGTGCTGTGTGTCGTCTGTATGCCAGGAGGATGTGCTGTGTGTCGTCTGTATGCCAGGAGGATGTGCTGTGTGTCGTCTGTATGCCAGGAGGATGTGCTGTGTGTCGTCTGTATGCCAGGAGGATGTGCTGTGTGTCATCTGTATGCCAGGAGGATGTGCTGTGTGTCGTCTGTATGCCAGGAGGATGTGCTGTGTGTCGTCTGTATGCCAGGAGGATGTGCTGTGTGTCGTCTGTATGCCAGGAGGATGTGCTGTGTGTCAGTCTGTATGCCAGGAGGATGTGCTGTGTGTCGTCTGTATGCCAGGAGGATGTGCTGTGTGTCGTCTGTATGCCAGGAGGATGTGCTGTGTGTCGTCTGTATGCCAGGAGGATGTGCTGTGTGTCGTCTGTATGCCAGGAGGATGTGCTGTGTGTCGTCCTGTATGCCAGGAGGATGTGCTGTGTGTCATCTGTATGCCAGGAGGATGTGCTGTGTGTCATCTGTATGCCAGGAGGATGTGCTGTGTGTCCTCTGTATGCCAGGAGGATGTGCTGTGTGTCATCTGTATGCCAGGAGGATGTGCTGTGTGTCATCTGTATGCCAGGGGGATGTGCTGTGTGTCATCTGTATGCCAGGAGGATGTGCTGTGTGTCGTCTGTATGCCAGGAGGATGTGCTGTGTGTCGTCTGTATGCCAGGAGGATGTGCTGTGTGTCATCTGTATGCCAGGAGGATGTGCTGTGTGTCGTCTGTATGCCAGGAGGATGTGCTGTGTGTCATCTGTATGCCAGGAGGATGTGCTGTGTGTCATCTGTATGCCAGGAGGATGTGCTGTGTGTCATCTGTATGCCAGGAGGATGTGCTGTGTGTCGTCTGTATGCCAGGGGGATGTGCTGTGTGTCGTCTGTATGCCAGGAGGATGTGCTGTGTGTCGTCTGTATGCCAGGAGGATGTGCTGTGTGTCGTCTGTATGCCAGGAGGATGTGCTGTGTGTCGTCTGTATGCCAGGAGGATGTGCTGTGCATCAACTGTATGCCACGAGGCTGTGCTCCTGCCGCATGGGGTGGTCAGCGGGTGTTCAGAACTGTGTAATGCTCTGCTTCTTTCCCTGGAGGGTGCACCTTGAGGAAGAGCTGCACTGAGTGTGGACGTGTGCTTTTCTAGATGCTCGCTGCCTGTTGGTCAGAGGGCTGTGCTAGCACGCTCTCATCCGACATGGCTGAGTTCAAGTTGCTGCTCATATTTGCCAGTTCTTGGTATTAATATTTTACATTATCTCCTCTGGTGGCTGTGCAGTGGTGGTATAGTGGTTAATAGATTGCTGTTGTCGTTGTTGTTGGTTTTCCCTCTTAAAACAGGGTCTCCTGTAGCCCAGGCTGGCCTTGAACTTGCAGAGATCCTCCTCTGCCTCTTGTCTACTGATTACTGGGAGTGCAGGTGTCAATTCCTATACCTAGCTTTTTAAAAAAAATATTACTTTCCTTTTATTTATTTATTTTTTAATATTTATTTATTACTATGTATACAGTGCTCTGCCTGCACATACACCTGCTCACCAGAAGAGGGCACCAGATCTCATTATAGATGGCTGTGAGCCACTGTGTGGGTGCTGGGAATTGAACTCAGGACCTCTGGATGAGCAGTCAGTGCCCTTAACCTCTGAGCCATCTCTCCAGCCCCCTTACTTTCCTTTTAATATTTAATATTAGCACTCAGGAAGCAGAGGCAGGAGGATTTCCATGAGTTTGAGGCTATCCTGAGCTGTATTGTATTGTAAGGGTTTTTTTGTTTGTTTGTTTAATTTTTTGATTGTTTGTTTGCATTGGTTTTTCAAGACAGGGTCTCTCTGTGTAGCCTTGGCTGTCCTTGGCTTTGTAGACCAGGCTGGCCTCGAACTCACAGCGATCCGCCTGCCTCTGCCTCCCGAGGGCTGGGATTAAAGGTGTGCGCCACCGCACCCGGCTTCCAGCAGTAGGTTTTATTTGTTTACATGTTTTATGTATATGAGTATAACACCTGCATGTACACCTGCTCACCAGCAGAGGGCGCCAGATCCCATTACAGATGGTCGTGAGCCACCATGTGGTTGCTGGGAATTGAACTCGGGCTCTCTGGAAGAGCAGCCAGTGTTCTTAACCACTGAACCATCTCTCCAGACTGTATATTGTAAGTTTAAAAAAAAAAGTTAAATTGGAAATGGTGTCCACTATACATGCACATATTTAACCCCAGCACCCAGAGGCACGTGGATTTCTAGGAGTTGGAGGCCAGCCCGGTCTAAGTCAGCCAAGGGGGACTTGCTTTGTAGACCAGGCTGGCCTCGAACTCACAAGAGATCTGCCTGCATCTGCCTCCCGAGTGCTAGGATTAACGGCGCGAGATGCCACGCCTGGCTGACAGGTTCCTTTTGTGCACCTAATACTGATGCTCACTTCTCTCCATAGAGGGCGGCTCTGGACTGGGCTCCAGCCCTTTCCTTTCCGAGGCTAATGCTGAGAGGATCGTGCAGACCTTATGTACAGTCCGGGGGGCTGCCCTCAAGATCGGCCAAATGCTCAGCATCCAGGGTACAACGTGGCCCTCAACTCCTGGCCCGTGACCTCATTTCCACCCCACCCACCCCCAGCAGCAAGCCCTGATTTCGGGTGCCCTCCATCCCCCTCACTGTTCCCCCTTGTCCCACTGTCTCCCCAAGACAATAGCTTCATCAGCCCCCAGCTTCAGCGAATCTTCGAGAGGGTCCGCCAGAGTGCTGACTTCATGCCCCGCTGGCAGATGCTGGTGAGTGTCCAGTTAGGGTGGATGGTGACTGGTAGGTAGCCCATGTCACTGGAGTACACAGATCCACATGCAGTCTGTAACACATTTAGTTTATATTATGCAAAGCTATTAGGCCTGTTCCCGTCCCACATGAGCGACATGTACATTTGAGCCGTGATTGGTTAAAGGGGATGACGCTAGGATGTGATGGCATACACCTGTAGTCTGTGGCACACACCCGTAATCCGTGGCACACACCTGTAATCCGTGGCACACACCCGTAATCCGTGGCACACACCCGTAATCCGTGGCACACACCTGTAATCCATGGCACACACCTGTAATCCATGGCACACACCTATAAACCATGGCACACACATGTAATCCTGACTTGGAGATTGAGCTATGGGATCAGGAGTTCAGGGTCATCCTGAGCTACATAGAGAATCCAAGGCTAGCCTTAGACCCCATCTCAGACAAACAAAACTGAAGACAAATTTATCCGTAAATAGGATAGCATCACGCCTGGTACTAAGTGGAGGCCGGGAGCTGTTCTGTAACTGTATAAGGGCGTAGGCTCCAGCCCCACGGCTACCTACCAGCTATGTTCTGCTCCCTGCTCTAAACAGGCCAGAACCACAGGAAACCCTTTTTTACCATGTTACTTTATGACTCTGACAAGGAACGTTACCAATTTTCATTAACCATCTGCCTGGGCGTGGTGGCGCCCACCTTAAATCCCAGCACTCAGGAAGCAGAGGCAGGAGGATCTCTGTTAGTTTGAGGCCAGACTGGTCTATAGAGTGAGTTCTGGGCCACACAGGACTTCACAGCAAGACCCTGCCTCAAAACAAAAGAAACAAACAAAACAAAAAAGCCAATGTCGGTATTCTCGTGAAATTCCTCTGTGTCTTAGGAGTTCCTTCCCACTTTTCTTTTTTTTTTTTTTTTGTTTTTTTGTTTTGGGGAGGGTGCAGGTTTGAGACAGGGTTTCTCTGTGTAATTGTCCTGGCTGTCCTGGAACTCTCTTTATAGACCAGGCTGGCCTTGAACTCACAGAGATCCTCCTGCCTCTGCCTCCCATGTGCTGGGATTAAAGGCGTGTGCCGCCACCGCCTAGCCCATTTTTCTTAATAAATGTACCTGTATCTCCTCGGTTCAAAAACAAAGTGAAACAATAATGCCTGGGCCTCAGTTTCCACATCTGTAAAATGGTGCATTTGCTAAGAATGAATGCCAAGGTTGCTAACAGAACAAGCTCCCTCACACACAACAGTACAGGGAATGAACTCAGCTGGCTGGAGCCATGACAGCAACTGTCATGTTTGCACCTTTCAGAGAGTTCTAGAAGAGGAGCTGGGCAAGGACTGGCAAGACAAGATGGCCTCTCTTGAGGAAGTGCCATTTGCTGCTGCCTCCATTGGGCAGGTACACCAAGGCGTGCTGAAGGATGGGACTGAGGTGGCCGTGAAGATCCAGGTGAGCAGGGAGGCTGGGCACGGTGGGGGTGGGCACCGTGCTGTCCCCGAGGCGTGCGTGACTCCCACCCCTCCCCCCTCCCGACAGTACCCGGGTGTTGCCCAGAGCATCCAAAGTGACGTGCAGAACCTTCTGTCCCTGCTCAAGATGAGTGTGGGCCTGCCAGAGGGTAAGGTGCTCCCTTCTCCCCCCACCAAGGGAGGGATGCCTAGAGGGGGGACAGGCTAGACTGAGGACAGCACTGTGAGTCTACGCATGTCACACACACCACACGGGTGGCAGGAGGACACCAAGTGGGGAAAGCTCCAGGAGAATGAGTGTGGCAAAGACACAAGATCAGATCAAATGCACGGATGGCAGACAGACAGGTGTGCAGGGCGCGAGGGAAACACGGACGCAGAAGAGAGGAGTTACTGGGCAGCACGCTTGTGTTGGGTCACGTGAGAGTTCACTTCTGAGCCGGCTCTCCAGCCCAAGCACTGTAGCATGTCTGTAATCCAGTATTTGGGAGATGGGGACTGGAGGATTAGGACATCAAGGTTAGCGATAGCTGCATATAAACTTGGGGGCCAGCCTGAGTTACATGACAACCTGTCTTTAAAATGGGGGGAGAGGTAAAGGTGTGAAACAAAAGTTACATGGACAGTGAGACACCTATGAGGGGCCTGAGAAGACAGGGAGGCCTGAGGGTTCAGGCAGGGGGCAGGCAGCCATCCTCAGCTGCCATGGCTGCCCCTTTCCCCCAGGCCTGTTTGCCGAGCAGAGCCTCCAGGCCTTGCAGCAAGAGCTGGCTTGGGAGTGTGACTACCGCAGAGAAGCCGCCTGTGCCCAGACCTTCAGGTAAGCCGACACCCCCTGCAGGCCCCTGGGACTTCCTTCCCTCCTGTCTGGGCTGAGTTGGACTGGGGATATAGCACTCAGTAGCCTCTGGCAGTCAGCATCCTTCCAAGGGACCACAGACTTTTTTCTTTCTTTGGCGCTTTTATCTGTCCTTACTCTTGCATGTCCTCTGGGGACCTGAGCTGGTCACTCCTCTCAGTGTGTCAGTTTGGATCTCTGTCAAATGCATAGGCACTGTGTTTTCACAAAGGGCCTCGATTGCACCGTGGGATGCTGCTGACAGACCCGCTAGCTCAGAAAGGGCAAGCAATCCTGCAGCATCAGGGCAGAGCACCAGCGCCAGACTGCGCCTTCTACACAGTAGATGGGCAAAAACCCAAAAGCCAGTGCTAATATCTGGGAAGCCTGGACCGCGAACTCACAGAGATCCGCCCACCTCTGCCTCCCAAGTGCTAAGATTAAAGATGTGCGCCATCAGGCCAGCTCAGCCTTATTTATTTTTTAACTTTATTTTAAACCAGGCACAGTGATGTACACCATAATCTTAATCCCTGGCAGGCAGAGGCAAGTGGATTTCTGTGAGTTCAGGGCCAGCCTCATCTACATAGGGAGTTCCAGGCCAGCCAGGACTACATAGTGAGACCCTGTTTCAAAACAACCAAACCAAACCAAACCAAACTCCTTTTTTTGTTTTGTTTTTTGTTTCTCAAGACAGGGTTTCTCTGTGCAGCCTTGGCTGTCCTGGACTCACTCTGTAGACCAGGCTGGCCTTGAACTCACAGAGATCCACCTGCCTCTGCCTGCCCAAGTGCTGGGATTATAGGCGTGCACCACCATGCCTGGCTTTGCTTTATTTATTTATTTTTGCCAAAATTTCTTTAGTTTCTTTTGTATATGGATTTTTTTGCCTACATGTATGTCTGTACACCACATGCATGCAGTATCCACAGAGACCTGAAGAGGGCGTTGGATCTGCTAGAACTGGGGTTACAGATGGCTGTGAGTAGGTGCTGGAAATTGAACCCGAGTCATTGCTGCTGCCCCTCTCTTGCTGAACCCAGAACTCCCTGATCTGGCTGGTTACCTGGCCAGCAAACCCTCGGGACCCTCCAGTGTCTGTCTCCTCGGTGCTGGGATCACAGGCATACACTGCCATTCGTGGCTGTTTCATATGGTTCTGGGGATCAAAGCAAGTCCTTACGCTGTGTAGCAAGCAGCTTACCTACTGAGCTGTGTCCTTAGCCCCCGGAAGAACCTCTTTGTCACACACCCAGCAACCTCACCATTGGCCTCCTTGTTAAATTCTGTGGGCGTTTATACTGTTGCCATCAAAATTTTCTAGACTGCTCAGAGCCCCAACGTGCACGAGCCCCAACCTGGAAACCCAAATCTATCAAGTCTGTTCAGCAAGGTGGATAAGTAGGCTGTGGTCTTGCTTTTGAGCCAGGCTCTCACTGTGTACCCCCAGCTGACCTCGAACCTGCATCAGTCATCCTGACTCTGCCTCCCAAGCGCTGGGATTACAGGTGTGCCCCACACCTGACTGTGATGGTGTTTTCAATACTACTGGCTGAATCTTTTTAAAAAAATTATTTTAAGCGTATGTGAGATTTTGGATTTCCCCTGGAGCTGGAATTACAGGCAAATGTGAGCCACCCAATGTGAGTGCTGGGAATAGAACCTGACTCCTCTGGAAAGAACAGCAAATGTGTTCCCATCCATCCCTCCGGCCACCCCACGCCCACCCCACCCCTTGCTGGGCTGGCCTGCACACCCGACCCTGCTGCCTCCACCTCTCCACTGTTAGGATTACATGCACGTGCCACCACATCCGGGTCTCGATGGCAGGGAAAATGAGCAGACTACGGCTGTAGAGAACAGTGTGGCCACGGCTTGGAATTACGGTCACGCGCAACAGTTAACAGTTCAAGGCCGAGGATGTAGCTCAGTTGGTATCTGCAAAGCTTGCATCGTGCTCTGGTCCGATCCCCAGTGCCACGTAAGCTAGGTGTGGTGGCTCGTGCCTATAATCCTAGCACCAACATGGTAGAAGCCGGAAGAAGCTCAAGGTCATCCTCTGACGCATAGCTGAGTTTGAGGCTAGCCTGGGCTACATGACACACCGTCCCCCAAAGCAAAATAAACAACAAACCCAAAAAAACAATAAGCAACAGGCACCTCTGCGGCAGAGCTCACAAGTCGGCTGTGTCTCCCAGCATGCCAAGCTCAGGACACTGGGTGAGGAGACAGTCGAGACAGTAGTCACACCAGGTGTCTGTCCTGGACCCTGATGGATGCGGGCTTCTGTCTCGGGTCAGCCCTTCCCAGGCTTTGTGGCCTGGTTCTGTTCAGTGGCCTCAGGAGAGCATCGTCATAGGGGAGGTGTGCTGATTAAATGCTTTGCACAGGCCTGGCTCTTGAGAAGTAAAGCCAGTGGCAAAGAGGACAAATAGGACTAAATACCAACCCGACGTAGGACCCTGTGAAGCCAAGTGACACCCCCGTTCTCCCAGGATCCTCCAAGGCCTTGCTTGTACCTCCGGTACCTGCCCATCTGCCTTTTCCCAGCATCCCTCACTTCCTCACCTCCTGGCCGATTTAGATGCCTTTCCCTCAGTTTATACCCCGTCAGTCTGTTGGCCGTGGCTTTTGGTGAAGGGTTAGGCCTGAGGCTGGCTCTGTCCTCTATCCGCCCCGGCCAGCACTGTCCAGTGCCAAAACAGAGAAGGAAGGACTTTATCGGAAGGTGACATATATACAAGTGTGCTTGTGCATATGCAAGGCGTGCAGAGGCCAGAGAGCAACCTTAGGGCCCATCTGTTTTTTGGGACAGAACCTCTTTCTGGCCCAGAGCCTGAAAAGTAGCCTGGGCTGGCTAGCCATTGAGTCCCAGGAACCCACCTGGTGCTGTTTCCCCATGGCTAGGATTACACTTCTGTGTCCCACACCTAACGTTTTTAGGTTCTGATAAAACCTGGGGCCTCATGCCCGTGTGGTGAGCACTTTACCAATGGAGTGATCTCCTTGGCCCTTGTGTTTATGTTTGGGGGAGAGAATGCCATATGTCCCAGGCTGGCCTCAGATTCCCTGCGTGGCTGAGGATACCCCTTGAACTCCACCGCTCCGGGTCATGAGCATGTGTCACCACACCTGGGTGTCAGCGGTAGACTAGGGACAGCGCCAGCAGTCCACTTGCTGGCCGGCCTAGGTGCTGCTGGAAGGAACGCCTGCCTCTGGTCATACACGGCCTGCCTCTAGCTCCCAGTTGCTAGGCTCACAGGCGCGCACCACCCCGTGTGGGTCCTTTTATTTACTACTGTTTAGAGCCCAGGGCCCTCCTACATCTACAGGGGACACCCTCCTAGACCACCACTACCAGCCCCCCACCCCCCGCAGTGGATGCCGGAAACCCAGTTAGTCCCAAACCCTGTGTAGACTGCTCTCTCCTGTGCACAGGTGCGGCGAAGTCAAGCTTACACGTTAGGCACACTGTTTTCCTGCAGCAGCATACTTGCGTCACTAGGAAGACTTCTGTTCCACCTTTGTTCAAACTGTCATCCTCCTGCCTCAGCCTTCTGCGTGTGGGGATTACCGGCCTGTGCTACTCTATCCACTGTCTCACTCACCTTAGCTAATCATCTGTCACGAACTGTGCCTGTAACTTTGGCAGCTTGTAGTGAAACTAGTACAGATTTTCCCTTCATTACAGTCTCACACGTAGATTTGTCCTCACTGCCGGCCAGAAGAGGGCGCCAGATCTCATTACAGATGGTTGTGAGCCACCATGTGGTTACTGGGAATTGAACTCAGGACCTCTGGAATAGCGCCCAGTGCTCTTAACCTCTGAGCCATCTCTCCAGCCAGCATTTTCCTTTCTTTTCTTTTCTTTTTTTTTTTTTGTTTTTTGAGACAGGGTCTCTCTGTGTTAGCCTTGGCTGTCCTGGACTCACTTTGTAGACCAGGCTGGCCTTGAACTCACAACGATCCGCCTGCCTCTGCCTCCCGGGTGCTGGGATTACAGGGGTGCGCCACCACGTCCGGCTGCATTTTCTTTTCTTAATTGACATTCCTTTTTATTTTGTGGATATGGGTTTTTTGCGTTGTCTGTGCACCATGTACATGCAGTGCTCACAGAGGCCAGAAGAGGGCATCAGATCCCCTGGAACTGGAGTTACAGCCAAGTGTGAGCCACCTAGCCGTGTTGGGAACTCAACCTAGCAGCCAGTGCTCTTAACTACTGAGCCATCTCTCCGACCCGCTCCTCTTTTTCTCTCTTGATTGCTTTTTGAGGCAGGGTGTCGTCATGTCCTCTGGCTGACCTGGAATGTGCTGTGTCACAGAGGCTGACCGCAAGTCCCCACCTCCTGCCTCCGCTCTCCACAGCTAGGGTTACGGACACACGCTAACTACCACATCCAGCTTAGAACTCTCCATTTCAGCCCACAAGTACCCATTTTACCACAAGTAACTGAAATGTTGCAATTGGAAGCTATAGAGTGGGCAAGGAGTCTCTGGTGACCCCAAGGAGCGAGCAGTGGCTATCACCATAAAGCCATCGACTTAAAAACTTTGAAAAAAAGAATTTGTAATATTTAGTGTGTGTGTATGTGTGTGTGTGGGTGGGGTGGGGAGAGCCTAGAACAGAACGGCCTAAAGGGTTTCTCAGTAAAACAGCCAGTTCAAACTGAGCCTCTGGGCTCTAAAGCATGAAGCGAAGCCTCTCTCATCCCTCACCATCTTCCTGCCTCAGGAAGCTCTTGGCCGATGACCCCTTCTTCCGAGTGCCGGCCGCGGTACAGGAGCTGTGCACCACACGCGTGCTGGTCATGGAGCTGGCTGGGGGAATCCCTCTAGACCAGTGCCAGGGCCTGAGCCAGGACACCCGGAATCAGGTACTTCTCCGCGTGGGATGGGGCGGGGCCAGGAGGTCCAGGTAGGACACCCCACTGAGATGTCCTCTTCTTCTTCCTCCAGGTTTGCTTTCAGCTCCTGAGGCTGTGTCTACGGGAGCTGTTTGAGTTCAGATTCATGCAGACTGATCCCAACTGGGCCAACTTCCTGTACGATGCCTCCAGCCACCAGGTTGGTTCTTTTTCTTTCTTTCTTTCTTTTCTTTCTTTCTTTCTTTTTTTTTTTTTTGAGACAGTTTCTCTGTGTAGCCTTGGCTGTCCTGGACTCACTTTGTAGACCAGGCTGGCCTCGAACTCACAGAGATCCGCCTGCCTCTGCCTCCCGAGTGCTGGGATTAAAGGCGTGCGCCACCACGCCCGGCTAACCGGGCTGGCTCTTTGTGATATGAATCAGGGTACGTCGGCTAGGCTGGCTACTGTAAAGAGCATCTCCCCAAGGGCCAGAGAGACGTCTCAGTGGGCAGAGATGCTTGCTACCAAGCCTGATGGCCCTCAAGTCCATCCACGGGACCACGCGGAAGGAGAGGACAGACTCAGCAAGCTACCCTCTGACCTTCACGCGTGTGCTACACATGATATGACACACCGGCTGCTCTCACAGAGGGACCCGAGTCAGTTCCCAGCACCCCATGGCGGCTCACAGCCATCTGGGACTCCCAGTTCAGGGGACCCCAACACTCTCCTCTACCAGGCAATACAAGCAGTGCACAGAAATACATGCAAGCAGAACACCCATACCCAGACAATAAATCTTTTAAAAATACAAATGAATGAATGAACCAGAGCTAATACCACCATGAGAAAGCTATAAGTCATGGACAGTTAGTTACAGTTAACCACTATTGAAAATTTCCTGTGAGCAGGGTCTCTCAGTGTAGCCCAGGCTGGCGCTGAATTCCTGAGAGTGGGGGGTCTCTCAGTGTAGCCCAGGCTGGCGCTGAATTTCTGAGAGTGGGGGGCCTCTCAGTGTAGCCCAGGCTGGCACTGAATTCCTGGGAGCGGGGGTCTCACAGTGTAGCCCAGGCTGGTGCTGAATTCCTGGGAGCGGGGGTCTCTCAGTGTAGCCCAGGCTGGCGCTGAATTTCTGAGAGTGGGGGGTCTCACAGTGTAGCCCAGGCTGGCGCTGAATTCCTGGGAGCGGGGTCTCTCAGTGTAGCCCAGGCTGGCGCTGAATTTCTGAGAGTGGGGGGCCTCTCAGTGTAGCCCAGGCTGGCACTGAATTCCTGGGAGCGGGGGTCTCACAGTGTAGCCCAGGCTGGTGCTGAATTCCTGGGAGCGGGGTCTCACAGTGTAGCCCAGGCTGGCGCTGAATTCCTGGGAGCGGGGTCTCACAGTGTAGCCCAGGCTGGCGCTGAAGTCCTGGGAGCGGGGTCTCACAGTGTAGCCCAGGCTGGCCCTGAAGTCCTGATCTTTCTGCTTCACCTGGAATTGCAGACACGTGTCTCCAGGCCCAGCCTCTCTGTGTGTATAAAGCTTTAAATTATAGAATATTACTCGATATGGCCTTTGCTTATATACAGATAGATATGGGAGCTGTGCATGGGCAGCCTAGGAAAAATTAATTTTTAAAATTATTTTAGTTTATTTATTTATTTATTTATTTATTTATTTTTTTTTTAGTTTTTTTTTTTTTTAGTTTTTTTTTTTATTTTAATATTTTATGCCTATGGATACTTTGCCTGCATGTATGTCGG
The DNA here is from genome assembly GCF_903995435.1 of Acomys russatus. Classification (NCBI taxonomy): domain Eukaryota; kingdom Metazoa; phylum Chordata; class Mammalia; order Rodentia; family Muridae; genus Acomys; species Acomys russatus. The sequence goes on from NC_067155.1 coordinate 16,971,935, forward strand.
TGCACCATGCATGCAGTGTTTGGGGAGGCCAGAAGAGGGGGTCGGATCCCCTGGAACTGGAGTTACAGACAGTAGTGAGGCGCTGTGTAGGTGCTGGGAGTGGAACCGGAGTCCTCTGAAAGACCAGCCGGTGCTCTTACCCACAGAGCCATCGCTCTGGTCCTCAGGAAATTATTTGATGTTTTTAGTTTCAGGAAAGTGGTGACCCTTGGGAAAGGTCCTGGGAGTACACGGGTGAGGGAGGGACAAACCTGTGTGCGTGGTGCTCATGTTTTAAGCTGATTTGTGGGTATTCGCTTACTTTTTCAGCTGTCTTATTCTCTGGGTTATCTTAGGGGCCCAAGATTTGTATTAAAAGCAAATAAACTAGGTTTGTAGTGATACAGGCCTTTAATCCTACCTAGCATTCAGGAAGCAAAGGCAGCCTGGACTATATAGTGAGACTCTGTTTCGAAATACAAGAAAAAGCGGGCCATGGTGGCGCACGCCTTTAATCCCAGCACTCGGGAGGCAGAGGCAGGTGGATCTCTGTGAGTTCGAGGCCAGCCTGGTCTACAAAGTGAGTCCAGAACAGCCAAGGATACACAGAGAAACCCTGTCTAGAAAAACCAAAAGTCAAACCAAAACAAAACAAATACAAGAAAACAGAGGCTAGCACTAAAGTTTAGGCTTGGCCCCATATCCACACACAGGCCGGGGGTGTGGCTCAGTGGGGGGAGTGCCTGCCTAGAATTCACCAATACGGAGGGGCTGCTGTTAGAGCACCCACCTAGAACCCACCCACAAAGGCTGGGGGTGTGGCTTGCCCATACAGTGTTTGCCTCTAATCATCCCTAAAGGTTTGAGGTGTGGCCAAACAGCAGGAGAGAGGCAGATGCATCCTGGCTACTTCAGTGGGCAGTGGGATGTCAACAGCTCCTTACATTCCTGTCATCCCTTGTTCCCAGGTGACTCTGCTGGACTTTGGTGCAAGCCGGGCTTTTGGAACAGAGTTCACGGACCATTACATTGAGGTGAGAAACCAGGAACCTTGGCAATTCTGAAGGGTCAGGGCTCAAGCTACACAGTGAGGTCAGGGCAGAAGGACCAGTGAACTGGAACTAAGAAATATGGGGCTGGCCGGGCAGTGGTGGCACACGCCTTTAATCTCAGCACTCGGGAGCTGAGACAGGTGGATCGCTGTGAGTTCGAGGCCAGCCTGGTCTACAGAGCAAGTTCCAGGACAGCCAAGGCTACAAGGAGAAACCCTATCTCAAAAAACCAAAATAAAACTATGAACCACAAGCCGGGCGTGGTGGCGCACGCCTTTAATCCCAGCACTCGGGAGGCAGAGGCAGGCGGATCGCTGTGAGTTCGAGGCCAGCCTGGTCTACAAAGCGAGTCCAGGATGGCCAAGGCTACACAGAGAAACCCTGTCTGGAAAAAAAAAAAAAAAAAAAAACACCAAAACTATGAACCACTTAGTATTAGTATTACAAGGAGTATCTGACTGAAAGTGTTCAGGGCCACTCAGAGACCTGTGGTTTTGGTTTTGGTTTTTTCTATTTATTTATTTATCACGTATACAATATTCTGCCTGCATGTGTGCCTGTACAACAGAAGAGGGCACCAGATCTCATTATAGATGGTTGTGAGCCATCATGTAGTTTCTGTGAATTGAACTCAGGACCTTTTAGAAGAGCAGCCAGTGCTCTTAACCTCTGAGCCATCTCTCCAGCCCTCAGAGACCGGTTCTACGGGAGAAGTAACTGAGGCTTAGGGAGAGAATGCACAAAATCCCAGTGGGCCTGTGACTAGTTTAGGTCCGGGGCCTGTGTCCCAGCCCCTGCTCACCCCCCTTCTGATGGAAGGGTGCCCAGCCTCCACCTCACAGGAAGCTGTAGCTCCTTAGGGAATGCGTCCTCACCTGCTCTCTTCTTCCCTTCCCAGTCAGCCACGGTCAGCGGCTGCACAGGCCATCTCACTCACGTCAACACACGACTTGGGTTCTCCATCCATCTAGTCGTCACTGTCACTTGAGACAGTGAGAACCCTCTGGCCCAGCCCTGTTCTGGAGGATACCGGGGACAGTTGTCACCCCGTCACAGAGTTCAGTCTGTGTCCCACTACAGTAAGGACCCAGAGAGCTCAGGGCTAGGCTGAGAAAGTGGGGGGGACGGGGAGGGGCCATTCTGGGGATGTAGAGGAACCTGCCCCCGGCTTGAGGACTCCAGGAAGGCTTCCTGGAGGAGGAGATTTTGACCTGAGACCCGAGGGCTGCAAAGGACCAGTCAGGAAGAGGCTAAAAGCATTTCCAGATAAATGTGCAAAGGTCAAGAGGTATTTTAGTCACTGTTCCGTGGCTGTGAAGAGACACCGTCACCAAGGCTACACTTTAATTGGGCCTGGCTTACAGTTTCTGGGGCTTAGTCTATTAGCATCATGGCAGGATGTGTGGTGGCAGGCAGCTTTGATGAAGCTACATTCTGATCCACAGGCAGACAGACAGACAGACAGACAGACAGACTGGACGTAGCATAGGCTTTTGACACCTCAGAGTCTACTCCCCACCCACCCTGTGACTCAATTCTTCCAACAAGGCCACACCTCTTAATCTTTCTAATCTTTCAGAGTTCCACTCTCTGGTGACCTAGCATTCAACTATACGAGCCTATGAGGCCACTCTTACTCAGATGACCACAAGAGGGAATTTAGGAAAATCCTTTCTGCACGGTGGCGCTTCTGAACAGAAATGGTCATCCAGGGCCTGGAGAGATATTTAAGAGTACATGCTGGGGGTGCTGGAGACATGGCTCAGAGGTTAAGAGCACTGACTGATCTTCCAGAGGTCCTGAGTTCAATTCCCAGCAACCACATGGTGGCTCACAACCATCTATCATGAGATCTGGCGCCCTCTTCTGGCCTCAGGTGTACATGCAGGCAGAGCAGTGTATACATAATACATAAATATATCTTAAAAAAAAAAAAAAGTACTTGCTGATCTTTCAGTTGACCCAGTCACTCTGAAGAGACACCATGACCAAGGCAACTTATAAAAGAAAGCATTTAGCCGGTACTTGCTCATGGTTTCAGAGAGCTAGTCCATGACCATCCAGGCGTGAGCATGGCACTATAACAGTGGCTAAGAGCTTACCTTTCATCCACAGGCAGGAGGCAGAGAGCTAACTGGGCCTGGTGTGGGCTTTGGAAACCTCAAAGCCATCCCCCAGTAACACACTTCTTCCAACAAGTTCGCATCTTCCAGTCCTTCTCAAATAGTCCCACCAACTGGGGACCAAGCAGTCAGCATGTAACCATGGGAGCCTATGGGGGCCATCCTCAGTCAAGCCACCGCAGCCAGGGTGACCGCAGCCAGGGTCAGCACCCAGCACCCAAAGGGGCTCAGAACCACCAGCAAGCAGGAAATCCAGAGGGACCAAGAGGAAACTCACGTTCCGATTGGACAGGCAGGAGCTGGGTAGAGCCAAGCCATTCTGGGCCCTGCCTCAGGCCTCTCAGCAGTAGGTGCTCTTTTCTCCTGTGGAGCCTCCAAACGGTTGTTAGGAGGGGAGGAGTGATGGACAGCAAATAGCCTCCAAGACTCAGGCCTGAGCCCGTGGGGGGGGGGGGGCAGTGAGAAGTCACAACTGGGAGGGAAACCTAGTAGACACGGGGCCACGGGTGCTAACAGTCTTGAAGACAGAGGAGAAAGCGGTCTGAGACAAGGCGGGGGACACTGGCCTGCGGTCTTTTAAGGCCACCCCTTGAAAGGAAGAACTGGTGACATACACCCACACCCCATACACCCACACCCACACGCCCCCACACCCCCACATCCACACCGGCCATTTGAGGCACAAAGCCAAGGCTCCTTGAGTGCTTGAACCATCCCATTTCTAATCAACACTTCTGTCCAAAAACTTGGGCCACCTTAACCTTTTCCAATTTAAAACAAAACCACATCTACAAAGCCCTGCTGGATGGATGTGGTGGCCTATAAACAGAGGAGTTCGGATGCTCAACCAGGACAGGAGAATCAGGATTCAAGGCAAGTGAGACCCTGTTTGTCTATTTGTTTTTAAATGTATGAGTACATGTTACACACACACACACACACACACACCACACTCCCCCATGTGCCATGGGGACACATGGGTAGGTTAGCGGAGAATCAGCTAGAATCAGTTCTCTCTTTCCACCATAGCAAATAGCCTCCAAGACTCAGGCCCGAGCCCAGGGGAGCAGTGAGAAGTCACAGCTGGGGGGGGAACCTAGTAGACACAGGGCCACGGGTGCTAACAGTCTTGAAGACAGAGGACCTGTGGGGTCTGAGGGTCAAATTCAAGTTGTCAGGCTTGTCTGCGCCTTTACCAGCTAAACTATCTTTAAAAAGAAAGAAAGAGAAGGGGCTGGAGAGATGGCTCAGCGGTTAAGAGCACTGACTGCTCTTCCAGAAGTCCTGAGTTCAATTCCCAGCAACCACATGGTGGCTCACAACCATCTATAATGAGATCGGATGCCCTCCTCTGACCTGCAGGTGTGCATGCGTGCAGAACACTGTATGTATAATAAATAAATAAATCTTAAAAAGAAAAGAAAGAAAAAAGAAAAAGGGGCTGGAGAGATGGCTAACAGGTGGCCAGACAGCTACAGGCTACAACAGAATTCATCCCATGCTGCCCTCCCCGGGCACTGCAGTGGGTCGGTCGGTCGGTCGGGGTTGGACAGGTTCCTCTCCCTGCTGTGAGCCCGCCTCTTCTGCACCGGGACCCTAGCACCCAGTGACAGCAGTAGCAGCCCTCAGCTGGAAAGGTACTTCCTCTGCGGGCATTGCGTTGAGCGGCAAATGGTGACCAACGTCCCTTACTCCCAGTCCACAGATGAGAAAGCAGAGGCCCAGCTACAATTTGTCTAGCGTCCCCTGAAGCCAAGGGAGCTGTTGCGGGAGCCTCAATGCCTCCTTCTGCAGGACTGGATGGGAACCGAGTTCCACACAGGGATAGCCGAGGGCATCCAGGGTGCCATCTCTCATGCCCAGTGCAACTGGACACGGCTGGGATCCCTACACCCAAGGGGTTCAAAGCCCCAATAGGGGAGAGATGGCCTCGGGCAACCTCAGACACTGTCCCATCCTTGCCTAGTATCTGGACTCAGCAACAGATGTGACGCTGTGCTCTGTGCCACTCACCGTGGCAGCTTCCAGACGGTTCTGCATTCCCAGCGGATGGCAGAGCGCCTGACCAATTCCACCAGCAGGCTCTCAACAGTCTCGAGGGAGATAGAGCAGGGACTGAATAGGGAGAGAGAAGCTTCTAGGTGAAAGAGGGTACCCAGGTAGGTGAAAACGGAGGTAGATCTAGGTTGGGCAAAATACCCCCTCTCCACTTCCTCTCCTTCCTCTTTTCCTTTTTAACAGTGTTCTGTGGTAGTCCAGGCTGGCTTTGAACTCATAGCCCTGAGCCCGCCTCCTGAGTACTAGTATTGTAAGCACTGCCATACTCCCCTGGCTGGTTATTTCCTAATTATCTAGAACCTCCCTTGTAACTTGGTGCAGACCCCTTCACTTCCGGTAAGTGGAGGCAGGAAGATCAGGAGTTCGCGCTTATCCTCGGCTACAGGGAGTTGAAGGTAGCCCAGGCTGTATCAGACTCTGCCTCAAAACAAAAACCCAGACCCCAGAGTCTCCCTTGACCCACACGGCTCCCTGTCCTCTCGCACTCCAGGTGGTGAAGGCTGCGGCAGATGGAGACAGAGATCGAGTCCTGCAGAAGTCCCAGGACCTCAAATTCCTTACTGGCTTTGAAACCAAGGTTGGTTGCCACTGAGCAGCAAGGGGCAGCCGTGGCTGCCGCTCTGCTTTCTTTAGGGGGCTAGTGCCTTCGCGGAGGGCGGAAGGAGCCTCCTAGCTCCACTGAGCAAATGGAGAAAGAGTGAGAGGGAGCAGACTTCTGTCCTCAAGAGCCCAGGGATGAGCTGGAGGCCAAGTGGTGGTGGTGGAGCACTGTGTTGTCTATTCTAGGGGTCCTGGGTTTAAGGAGTGCTGGAGCTACTTGTCTGTAGGAAGCTGGGGGTGCTGTGGATGGGGGTGACGACTAATTATCTCTTAGGGTACCTTGGGCTAGCAATGCGAGCCTTCCACCACTGGGCCCCGCCCCGCCCCCAGGCGCTCACTGGTGGATCGTAGGCAAGTGAGTCACGCCCCAGCCCTTGCAGCTCGGCTCTTCTGAAGTAACCAGAGGCCGTCCCCACCCTAGGCATTCTCTGACGCCCACGTGGAAGCTGTGATGATCCTGGGGGAGCCCTTTGCTGCCTCAGGCCCCTATGACTTCGGGTCTGGAGAGACTGCTCGCCGAATACAGGGCCTCATCCCGGTGTTGCTTCGGCACCGGCTGCGCCCACCGCCCGAGGAGACCTACGCTCTCCACCGCAAGCTAGCTGGGGCTTTCTTAGCCTGTGCCCGTCTCCACGCCCACATCGCCTGCCGGGACCTCTTCCAAGACACCTACCACCGCTACTGGGCCAGTCGCCAGGCACTGCCACTGCCAGCAGCCTCCTGACTAGCAGGACCTCCCTGCCGACCCCACCATGACAGACTCCATCCAGGGGTGCCAGCGCCACAGCGGGCGCTCCCTTTCCCCTCAGCTCTGGTCCCGGAGTCTGGCTTCTTGCCTTTCATCTTCGGGCCCCTGGAGTTGGCGCCCTGATCCAAAGTGCGCATCCTGAGGCTGGGTGTCAGCAGATCCCTGCCTGCCACCATCTAAGTGAGCCCTGGGCCCCGGGTCTTCAGTGATCCACAGGCGTAGGAGGAGGTGGTGGCTGGTGGAGGCGGTCCTCACCTTTGCCTCCTTCGTTCCTCTAGCAGCTGCCTTCTTCCCGGGTTCCAGCCTGTGTTTTGGAAGGTGGGGGTGGGTGCTGCTCCTTCCTCTGAATAAAAGCACCCTTTCCCTTCCCCCAGCTCTTTTCTCTCTGCGCTAGGGGGAGGAGCTCACAGGCGGCCCAGGTGCAGATGGCCAGACACCCCACACACACACCCTACCCCCGCCTTGTCTAGGGCCATCTGTTGCGGGGAACCTCCTCCGCCCCCCCCCACGTGCTGACCACCTGCTCCAGGGGCTGTGGCAGCTGAGAAGTACCCCCCCCACCCCACCCCCAGCTTCAGGCTCCCTCCTGTTCCTGACAACCTCGCCTTTGCTAATGGGCCCCAGTACCCCTACCAGCTGCTTTGCCAAACCCACAGGACGGGGGCGGTGGGGGGGCGGGGGGGACAGCAGAGTCCAGAACTAGGACCGGGTCCTAACCCAGTGCCCTCTCCAAGCCAGAGTGATCATCCCTCCAGGACGCCAGGGTCTGTTTCTCCTGCCCCCCCCCACCCCCTTGCCAGCAAAAAGTGCCTCGTCACCGCTTCTGCCCGCCCCCGCCGGGCTGGGAGAACCGTGGGGTTAAAACAAGATTTGAGGACGTCTAGGCGCCTCCCAAAGCAATTCTTCAGAATCAGAACCACAGGGGATCTGAGGTCAGAGGTTACGGAAGGAAACAGAACCTGCGCCTGACCCTGAGAGCACTCCACCAGGGACGCCTGCCCGCAGGTTCCCGCAAGGCCGGGCCAAGGGGCGGGGTGGGGCGGGACGGCATCGGCATGGGAGGAGACGGGGTAGTATTTGTGTGGGGCGTGGTCTGTGGGAGGGCGGGGCCGCTCTTGCATATGCAGCAGGCGGCCGGCCAATGGGCGGGGCCGGGGCGGGGCGCCGGGGGAGGGATGCTCCCCCGCCCCCGGAACGGAATCCTCCGGGGAGCCGAGCTGGCTCGCGCGCTTGCATCCCGCACCAGCCTCCGGCCCCCGGCCCGGGCCGCGTCAGAGCGAGCGGCCGCCGCCGCCACAGCAGCAGCAGCAGCAGCACTCGGGAAGCCGGGCCCAACCGGGGCCTCGGGAGGCGGGGGCGCCCGGGCCCTGGATGTCCCGCAGCGCAGCGGCCAGCGTGAGAAGGGCGGGCTCGGGGGGCTCGGGCCGGGGGCGGCGCCGCTGCTGATGTGGCGGAGGGTGGGAGGCGGCGGCAGCGCCCGGATGGAGAGAAGATGCCAAGGCTGGAGAGGGTGGTCCTGGGTGGAGGTCCGGGAACAGGCTCCCCGCAATCCCAAACCTGCCAGATTGGGGTCTCCAGCACAGGCCATCTCTGCGAAGGCCCTGGTAATAGGAATCCTGGAATACAGATTCCTTCCAAATCAAGGACAGGGCTGCATAAATTCTAGGTACAACTCCCTCGGCCAGGTTTGGCGTTCAGGGTCCCGGACACAGTCCTCTTCTTAAAGCCAAGGCCTTAACTGAGCCGATTCCCGACAAAACCAGTACCCTTCCCTGACGGAGGGTTTCTTCGAGCACAACAGCCCCCTGGGCGAGGTCCCTGGATAGAGCTGCCAAGGCCAAGCCTCTGGGGTATGGGGGTCGGTTTCCAAGTACTGTCTACTCCCGGGGGTCCTGGATCCAGCCTGACCCCCCCCCCTCCAAGCCCTTGGGCGGTGTCCCAGGCAAATCCCCTTCTCAAAACAAGGTCCCTGTGTCTAGAACTCCACCCCAGCGTGAATAAAATAGCGAGAATTTGAGGCATTTCCCTAACCCCCCACCTCCACCCCATGCTTAGTCAGGGGTCTCGAGACATTGGTCTCCTAGGCCATCCCCTTTGTCCCTAGGGCTGCTCAGTTGTCTAAGAGAGGCCCCACCCGGAGACAATGCTCAGCCCTCCCTTCCCAGACCTAGTCCCCTCCGCCGCCACCCCCCCCCCACACACTCTAGGATTCAGCCTGGGTTGGGGGCGGCTCCCCAGAGACTCAGTGGAAACCTGCCTGCAGCTTCTGTGGTGACCAGCGGCTTTGTGTGTGGTATTGGATGTGTGTGTGTGTGTGTGTGTGTGTGTGTGTGTGCAAGGGTTGGGGAGGTGGCTAGAAGTGTGACCTGGTGTTTGTGTGACTGTGTGTGTGTGTGTGTGTGTGCGCGCGCGCGCGCGTGTGCATGTGCGTGCGTGCGTGCTTGCGTTGCAGCTGGCAAGGATGAGGAATCCTGCGCTGGGCATCTGCATGCTTGTGGTTGCATGTGGTAGTGTCTGTGATGATGTGTGTGTGATCCCAGTGTTGTGTGACTGTGGATGTGAGCGGCAGCCCCTCACTGTGCAGGCTCCTCTACTTTTTAGACTGAGTTTAAATAGATATGTATGCCTTTTGTGACCCTGTGCATATGTACCTCGGTGTGCACCAACATCTGTGTTGGGTTTGTGGTTGGACTTACCGTGTGTGGCTGACTGAAGATGTGGGTGGAGCTGTGACTGTGTGTACGTAGAATTGTGACTGTGACTCTGGCCATATGTGGCACAATGTTGTCCTTATGTCCGGTTTTGTACATAGGAGTGACATTGCATTCAGTGCAACTCTGGGTGTGTGACTGCCATTGTATTTGAAGTCACACTGTGCCCGTGGGACTGGGTTTGTGAGATGGCAGTGTGTATGACAGCGGTTGTGTGTTCCTAGCCATGTCGGTGTATGTGACAAGGGTTGTATAAATGACTCTCCACCTGGCCATGGGATGCCAAGTGTGGGCTACAGCCTCCTGTGTGACCTGAGCTGTGAATTTGACTTATCTGAGACTTGTCTATTAGGCAAGGTTACTGTGTGGGTCTCGGGTTACGGATGTTACCAGTGTGCACCCGGGGGATGATGGGACTGCTTCTATTTCCTCTGTGTGTGTCCCACTTGGCTGTGACCCTGGGCAACTCTGTGCTGGTGCCCTAGACTATAAACCGTGTGGTTTGGTGATGACATGGCTGTGTCCAGGACCGTGTTTCCCACGGAAAGCCAGTTCTTGTGGTGGAGGGGATTTCAACAGTGTGTTTTAAGTTTCTGTGTGTGAGATCTTGAGGACCCGTGGGGCCGTGACTTGTATATCTGTCCACGTGGGGTAGTGGCTACATCCTCGTCTACGTGACATGGAAGCTCACGGAGGAGCCTGTTTATCTGTGATAGGGTGACACGGTACTGCCGCTTATGGGACACCGGCATGACAGGTGGCGGCTGGGCACCGTGGGCACTGATGCTGAGTGACTCTATGCACAACTGTTTCTGGAATGTGTGTGGCTGTCTGAGGGCAGCCATCCCTCCCCTGCCACCTTTGGATGACTGTATGCTATGTCTGCAATGCTCAGGCTGTGGCCGTCAGCGTCTATAGACTGTGGCTGTGTACAAAGAGTTATGTACAAACATACAAACATACAAACATCTGTATGTATATAAGAGTGGTGTCCCTCAGTTTCTATAATGTGTGGCTTATATTACAAAGAGCAAAATATATATACGTATTAAACACACACACACACACACATATGAATGGTTGTCACAGAGGAGTTGTTATGGATACAGTAACCAAATGTTAGCGTGTCATTATTAATATGTGACTCTCTGAAGGTATGGAACCAAAAAGGTGTGTTGGTGTAACTGATACTGTTTGAGGGTCAATGGCCCTGTGCAGGTACAACTGTGTGTTCTGGGGCAGGCGACCATGGGCGGTTAGGGGGCGCTTTGTAAGACCAGGGTGTGCCTCTGTCCATGTAGGCGTGGGAGTATATGCAGATGAGATTGTGTCATTGTGTGACCAAGTGCATATGAGTTAACCAAAGAGGTGACCACTCCGGACGCATTTCTGCTAGGATGGGTGTCCGAGGGGACCGTAAGTGTCATGAAGTACAAGTGGACATGTGTCGCCCTCGCGTGTGTGCCTGACCGAGCTCATTTTGCAGAACTAAGAGAAAAAAAAAAAAAAATGAGCAAACAGTATCAGTTGTTGATATGAGCAGGTGTCCGGGCTGGGCTGGGGCACACTACATGCATGTGGACAAATGGCCATAGTAGAACTGTGTGTGCCGGTGAACACAAACATGCAGCCAAATGTTTGCCGGCGGTTGTGTCTGGTAACCAGAGGTACATAGCTGTTGCGGTGTCTGTGTGATGGAACGTGATGCACTGTGACCGAGGGCTAAGAAAACTGCTGGGTGTCAGGTGTGTGTTTGTGTATAAGCCTGGGGCATGACACTAGAGGGCAAAGTCACTCGCTTCACATCATCCCTTTGGGTACTGAGTGCTCCACTAATGTCCCCCAACACACCTACTCCTTCCTGGGCCCTTAGAACCAGGTGGCTGATCTCCCTAGTAACAGTTGCTATGACTACCAGGGTTCTTACTAGGGAGCCTGAGATGGAGAGGGTTGGCTAAGGTCCAAGGTGGGGGGTTGAGTAGGGGACTGGATCCGCCACCCCAACAAACTTCTCATCTTCTCACTCCCTTGAGCAGGGCGGACCCAGGAGACCTGATCAGCATTTGTCCCCAGCCCCCTGTGGGGCCTCGGGGCCCCCAGAAACCTTCAGGACGGAGTCAGGTGAGTGACCAGCTTCACAGAGGACAGGGGCTATATCATACATGGACCATGGTTGTGACTAGCGTGACCGGAGGAGCTGCCAACCACTGTCACGTAGGCTTCATCGCAAACTCAAGTGACCATCAAAGCCCCCTGGGTCACAGACCTACATTCTAAACTCTCACCCGTAGACACCAACAGTCTCCCACAAGCAGTGACTGTGTTCAGGTCGAACCCTCCCAGATGCACACACTCACACCCTCCCACACCCATAGATTTACAGTCCAGCGTGCGCACACAGATGACCTCCACCACATGGTTGTCAAAATACACTGACAAGCAAGCACACTTCCAGAATGCGCTCAGTAGCTCCTTATTCACTCTTTTTTTTTTTTTTTTCCTTTTCACTCTTAACACACAGACACATGTACTCATTTGTGCATATGTACAGACCCTCCCAGATACGCACAGGCAACCGCTGGCACTTGTCACACACTCATTCTTAGATCACACTCAAGAGGTATACACGGCCAGAAAGGATGCTACAGGCCTGTGATCCCAGCGATTGAGAGGCTCAGGTGGGAGGATCGGGAGTTCCAGTCTAGCCTTAGCTACATAGCAGGCGTGAGCCCAGCAAGGACTACATGTGACCCATCTCTACAGCTATAAGATGCTGGTGCTCGCCTGTAAACGCTGCAGCCAGGAGGCAGAGGCAGGCAGAACTCTCTCGAGGTTTGTCATCAGCCTGGCCTACGTAACGACTACAAGGCCAGCCAGAGATACATAGTGAGACACTTTTTGAAACAGAAGAGATCCAGAGAGTGGTGGTGCTCGCCTTTCATCCCATTACGCAGGAGGCAGAGGCAAGCGAATCTCTTGAGTTCGAGGCTAGCCTGGTCTACAAAGGGAATTCCAGACAGCCAGGACTACACAGAAAACTGTCTTGATAAACCAACAAGAAGCCGGGCGGTGGAGGCGCACGCCTTTAATTCCAGCGCTTGGGAGGCAGAGGCAGGCGGATCTCCGTGAGTTTGAGGCCACCCTGGGCTACAGAGCGAGTCCAGGACAGCCAGAGCTGTTACACAGAGAAACCCTGTCTCAAAAAACCAAAAAAAAAGAAAGAAAGAAAGACTAACAAGAAAAAGAAGAGAAGAAGGAGGAAGAGGAGAAGAGGAAGGAGAAAGAAATACTCATTTATAGTCCCTACCCAATATGTACTGACCCACAGGTCCAGACAGCAGTGCCTCTTTTATCCCAGGATGACTTTGAGCTCACTCTGTTACCGAGGATGCCATGGACTGACAGTTTTGCCTCCCCTCTCCCGAGTGCTAGAACTGCAGGCAGGTGCCACCACGCCTGGCTTAGGTAGTGCTGGGGGTGGAACGCACGGCTTCCTGTATTCCACTTTTATCACCTGAGCTATGTCTTCTCAGCCCTGACGGCTACATTTCTGTAGACAGACAGCCTCATAAACAGCAGCCGTGAACCCCGAAAGAATTACACTCTCCCCAATAGTACTGGACGTTCTTACAGACAGTAGATACTCGGTCAGAAATCACACTGGTGACCATGGTCTCAGTCTCACCGCACACCCTCATGGCCACGGCATTGCTTTGCAAACATAATCTCAACCCAGAGAATAACCTGGAATGGCTACGGGTTTGTTTTTTTGTCCTGGACTTGCTGTGTAGACCAGGCTGGCCTCGAACTCACAGCGATCCACCTGCCTCTGCCTCCCAAGTGCTGGGATTAACGGCGTGGGCCACCGCACCCAGCGGTTTTTAGTTTTTCAAGACAGTCTTTCTCTGTGTTAGCCTTGGCTGTCCTAGAAACTCACTCTGTTGACCAGGCTGCCCTCGAACTCACAGCGATCCGCCCGTCTCCGCCTCCTGAGCACTGGGATTAAAGGTGTGTGCCACCACGTCGCCCGTCTCCTGCTTTGGGTTTTGAATGAGTGAGTTTATTAAGTATACAGCAGACCAAAGTGGGACAATAAGTATGGAGTAGTGGAAGAAGTGGACAGTGAAACATCACATGAGTTTCTCACACTATCCAGGCGGACGTGACTGGAGTTCGGCCTAATTGAGAAAGCAAAGGAAAGCACCGACACGCTTTTACCAAAAGCCACCTCCATACAGTCTCACCCACAGCGGACATAGACACCATCTTAGAGATAACTGTCATAGACACATCCACAGAGGCCACAGCCATAAAGGACAGTAGCCACCCCCCCCCCACACACACACACACAGAAGCACTGCTGTATGGAAAACAGACACAGACACACCCCTTCAGTCTATCCAAGGCAGCACGCGTAGAAAACACACGCTCTCGCGGACAGTGACTATCCAGAGGCACATAACGTGCGCAAGGCCACTCAGACACACGCGTGCCCTTCAGCAAAAACCTCCAGAGATGTACTCACAGATAACAGCGCACAGACAACACAGACAGTTGTTTACATCGCGTGCTTTATACAGCCATTTCTTTTTTTTTTTTTTTCCCCCAAGACAGGGTCTCTCTGTGTAGCCCTGGCTAGGCTCGCTTTGTAGACCAGGCTGGCCTCGAACTCACAGCACTCCGCCTGCCTCTGCTTCCCGAGTGCTGGGATTAAAGGCGTGTGCCACCACCACCCGGCTCAGCCCACCTCTTTACGCACAGGCACACACGCGCGTGCGCGTACACACACCACTGCTGACTGACACACCATCCCTGGGGCCTTGTTTCATCTGCATTCTGTCTGTCTGTCTGTCTGTCTCGCTTTTTCCTTATACTTGGAGCTGAGCCCCTGGCCTTGCACGCCAGGCAAGCAAGTGCTCTACCACCTCGCTCCGTGTCCTTACCTCTCATTCGCTTCTCCGCACCTCACACCCTCGACGCCCCTGACCCTTGACCCCACACCCTTACACTTCAGTGCCCTGACTTCTTACCCTTTGCATCTTTATGGTTCTCTCCACTCACACCCTGAACGTCTGAACCCCTAAAGCCCGTGACCCACAATTCCACCACCACCCCGACCCCCACACCTCCAGTGGCCTTTGCCGCCCATCTCTGAAGCTCTGAACGCAGAACTCTAGAACACTCCATAACCAGTCTCCACCGCCTGGAGCTACTGAGCTGTTCATCTAGCAAGCTCTTTTTTTTTTTTTTTTTTTTTTGGTTTTTTCGAGACAGGGTTTCTCTGTGTAGCCTTGGCTGTCCTGGACTCGCTTTGTAGACCAGGCTGGCCTCGAACTCACAGTGATCCGCCTGCCTCTGCCTCCCGAGTGCTGGGATTAAAGGCGTGCGCCACCACGCCCGGCATCTAGCAAGCTCTTAATGCTTGTAACCGCATGCCCATAACCTCTGACCGCCATCTTCCATCCTGACCCTGATCCTGTGTCCGCTAGACGGGGCAGGCACCATGAACAAATTACGGCAGAGTCTGCGGCGGAGGAAGCCGGCCTATGTGCCTGAGGCATCGCGCCCACACCAGTGGCAGGCAGATGAGGATGCCGTCCGCAAAGGCACCTGCAGCTTTCCTGTTAGGGTGAGTGCATGGGTGGGGACCACGAGGTCACCTGCTGTGTGCCTGCTGTGTGCCTGTTGGTCCTGGAGCGATGAGATCAGTACTGTGGGGGCAGTACTGTAGGAGCTGTGTGCTGTGACCTCCAGCCTTGCCAGTGTTGGAACTAAAACACATATGCCTGGTGGCATGGCAGGACATGCCCTGCTCACTCTTGTGGAACTGGACCTTGTGGACCTGTGTAGAGGCAAGCATTTTAGTCACTGAGCTGCACTCCCCACCCCACAGCCCTACGTTTTGATTTTTGTTTTTGTTTTGAGGCTCTGTCTCATTAAGTGGCCCAGGCTGGCCTTGAACTAACTCTGTAGTTTAAGCTGGCCTGAACTCAAGGCCCCCCTGTCTCCCCTACACTGTCAGCACCCCTAACGCCAGCACTCGGGAGGCAGAGGCAGGAGGATCTCTGTGAGTTTGAGGCCAGCCTGGTCTACAGAGCAAGTCCAGGAGAGTCAAGGTTACACAGAGAAACCCTGTCTCAAAAAAACCAAAAAATGGAAGAAGAAGAAAAAAAAAAAAGAATTCTGCCTGATACCAGAAAAATATTACTTGGGTAATACTACTGACAGGTGGAGAGTTGTCGCCCAGTTCTTCGGGGGCTCACAGATAACCTGCCCTAGAAAGCCACAAAGACTTGGCAGCATTTGCAAAGCTCTCCTCCTCTTGTGGGCGTTTGTCATATTCCACTCTCCCGAGCGAGACAAGTGGATTTGGGGCCTGAGCTGTGGGATTCAGCCCGTCTTATCTGACAGACTAAGTCATCAGACAGGCTAGGTCATCAGCCCTGATTTTCTCTTCCCTGGAAGTGGACCTAGAATGTGAGCGGTTCGTGTGGCAGGCACAGGAAGTGCTGGTGAAGGTGGGGAAAGAATGCCAGCAGACAAAAGGGGGCGTCTGTTAAAATGGAATGCTCTTACCACCTTTGTACAGCAAGGCTGGGGATATAGCCTAGCAGGAGATACTTGCCTAGAATACCCCAGTGAGGGGCTGGGGTGTGGCTCAGTGGTAGAGCCCCTGCCTAGAATCCCCCAGTGAGGGGCTGGGGGTGTGGCTCAGTGGTAGAGCCCTTGCCTAGAATCCCCTAGTGAGGGGCTGGGGGCGTGGCTCAGTGGTAGAGGCCCCTGCCTAGAATCCCCCAGTGAGGGGCTGGGGGCGTGGCTCAGTGGTAGAGCCCCTGCCTAGAATCCCCCAGTGAGGAGCTGGGGGTATGGCTCAGTGGTAGAGCCCCTGCCTAGAATCCCCCAGTGAGGGGCTGGGGGTGTGGCTCAGTGGTAGAACCCCTGCCTAGAATCCCCCAGTGAGGGGCTGGGGTGTGGCTCAGTGGTAGAGCCCTGCCTAGAATCCCCCAGTGAGGGGCTGGGGGCGTGGCTCAGTGGTAGAGCCCCTGCCTAGAATCCCCCAGTGAGGAGCTGGGGGTATGGCTCAGTGGTAGAGCCCCTGCCTAGAATCCCCCAGTGAGGGGCTGGGATGTGGCTCGGGAGTAGAGCCCCTGCCTAGAATCCCCCAGTGAGGGGCTGGGGGTGTGGCTCAGTGGTAGAGCCCCTGCCTAGAATCCCCCAGTGAGGGGCTGGGGGCGTGGCTGAGTGGTAGAGCCCCTGCCTAGAATCCCCCAGTGAGGGGCTGGGGTGTGGCTCAGTGGTAGAGCCCCTGCCTAGAATCCCCCAGGGAAGGGCTGGGGTGTGGCTCAGTGGTAGAGCCCCTGCCTAGGATTTCCCATTGAAGGCTGAGAGTGTGACTCAGTAGAAGAACCATGTGTGAGGCCCTCGGTTTCACCCCCAGAATGAGTAGAGGAGGATATGAGGACACAACCAAAAACATAAAATTTCAACTGTGGGTTATAGAGCTTAGTCTCAGTGGAAACAAATTCTGGGGACAGTCATTGCCCCTGCAAGGAACTCTGATTTCCGTTTGTCAGTGTAAGAGGGAAGTGAAGCACTGATTTGTGCTGGCTGTGGTTGTGTGTGTGTGTGTGTGTTTTCATGTACGCACATTAGAGATTAAGTCAGTGGCCGTGTGTATGCTAGGCAAGCAGTCCACCCACTGAGCTGTATTCCCAGTACTGGCCTGTGCTCTTTCTAACTGATGTCAGGGCAGATGGAGCTGCCTTGAGGCCTGCATCATGTCCTCAGGGATACAGGCTGGCCAGCGATGGAGGCAGGACACAGATCTTTATATATTTTTCTCAGGCTGTGTGTCTGTGCTAGGAATGGGGGGTGCAGACAGAGTGATTGGATCCATCTGATTGTCTGAGAGCTGTGACCCCCACACCGAGCGTGGGTATGTATGCGCAGTGATGCTGGGAATAATTGATTTACTCTGTTGATGTCATTTCCTCCTTTCCCCCCACCCCCACCCAAGTACCTGGGCCACGTGGAGGTGGAGGAGTCCCGGGGGATGCACGTTTGTGAAGATGCCGTGAGGAAACTCAAGGCGGTGAGTGAGAGGCTGGATCCAGGGAGGGGGCAAGAGCGGACTGGGAAAAATAAAAAAACAAAAAAACCCGCCAATCCTGACAGGCCCCTCTGCTCCCTGCCCCCCCAATCCCAGATGGGCCGGAAGTCCGTGAAGTCTGTCCTGTGGGTGTCAGCTGATGGCCTCCGAGTGGTGGACGACAAGACCAAGGTAGGAGGCCTGTATTCGGGGGGGGGGGGCGGAGGAAGGCTTCCCACCCACCACCCGCGATGGGATGTTTCTCCCAAGGGGGCCTTCTGCAGGCTGCATGGGCTTGGCTGACTGCACAGTCCTAATTCAGGGATGAGGGCTGTGGTTATTTGCGAGCTGCTCCAGAGCGTGGGTGGGTGAGCGTGCGAACTGGAGCAGCCACCTCAGCGCCAATCCCAGCCACCCCCTCACCAACTGGGAAACCCTGGGCACAAGATTTAACCCCTCTGGGCTCCCGTAGCATTGCCTTATCCTTTTGTTCTGTTCTGTTTGGTTTTTGGGGTTTGGTGGTTTTTTTTTTTTTTTTTTTTTTTTTCCGAGACAGGGTTCCTCTGTGTAGCCTTGGCTGTCCTAGACTCACTTTGTAGACCAGGCTGGCCTCGAACTCACAGAGATCCGTCTGCCTCCTGAGTGCTGGGATTAAAGGTGTGTGGTGCCACGACCCACTCATCTTAAAAACAAAAAAACAAAACAAAAAAACAAAAACAAAAACAGGGACTACTAATGGGCTGTATATCATCAAATCATAAGGTCTGCGAGTGGACTGTCTGAAATTGGGCTGCAAGGATTGTACAGCCATGTGTCCATGAGGACGTGAGTTCAGATTCCCAGAAACCCACTCCAGTGCTAGTGTGGCCCACCCTAATTCCAGCCTCGGAAGACAGAGGCCAGTCTCCAGAGCAGAGAGGCTAGCAAGACTAGCCGAATCAGTGAGCTCTGGGTTTGATTAAGAGACCCTGTCTCAACTGAAGACTGCCTGAGGGTGATTACCACTCTCAGCCTGGGTCCTTCGTATGCATGTGCACACAGTGCGCGCGCGCACACACACACACACACACACACACACACACAGTGGAAAAGGGGGGGGGGTTTGGGAGAGAGACAAACAAAAAAACAAAAACCACCTCTGCCAGGAGCTGGAGTGTGGTGACACAGGTGTGTGGTTCTAGCCCTAGGGAAGTTGAGGCAGGAGGATTACAAATCCAAGGCTAGCCTGGGCTTCCTGCTGACAAAAAAAAAAAAAAAAAGCAAAAAAAGCAGGGCATAGTAACAAATAGAAGTTGTTACCTATTTTTGGGATTTGGTTTTATTGAGACAAGAGTCTGGCATAGCCCCAGCTAGCCTCAAACTCATGGGTTTTTTTTTTTTTAATTTTGGTTTGTTTGTTTGTTTGTTTGTTTGTTTACCAAAGATGGTCTTGAACTTTTTTTCTTTAGAATTTTTTTTTTTCCGAGACAGGGTCTCTCTGTGTAGCTTTGGCTGGCCTGGACTTGCTTTGTAGACCAGGTTGGCCTCGACTTCACAGAGATCCGCCTGCCTCTGCCTCCCGAGTGCTGGAATTAAAGGCGTGCGCCAGCGACTAAGACCAGAAGAGGGCATCAGATCACTTTATAGGTGGTTGTGAGCCACCACGTGGTTGCTGGGAATTGAACTCATGACCTCTGAAAGAGCAGTCACTGCTCTTAACCTCTGAGCTATCTTTCCAGCCCGGTTTTTGAACTTTTGGTCCTCTGGCCTATACCTCTCATATGCTGGGGTCACGGGCGTTCCCCACCACACCTGGGGACACAGCCTAGGGTCTCCTGTATACTAGGCAAGTACGCTAACACTTGAGCACGTGTGTCTTATTTTGGGTTTTATTGCTGTGAAGAGACACCATGGCCTTCTTATAAAGGAAAATGTTTCACTGGGGCTGGCTCACAGTTTCAGAGGTTTGGTCCCTTATCATCATGGCGGGAAACATGGTGGCATGCAGGAAGACATGGTGCTGGAGAAGGAGCTGAAAGTTCTACATGTTTTGTTTTTTCGAGACAGGGTCTCTCTGTGTAGCCCTGGCTGTCCTGGACTCGCTTTGTAGACCAGGCTGGCCTCGAACTCACAGCGATCCGCCTGCGAGTTCTACATCTGGCTCCACGGGCAGCAGAAGGAGACGGTGTGGCACGCTGGGTGTAGCTTGAGCATATGAGACCTCAAAGCCCGCCTCCACCGCGACACACTTCCTACTCCAGCAAGGCCACGCCTCCTAACAGTGCCACTCCCTCTGGGCCAAGCATTCAAACACAGGAGTCTGTGAGGGCCTATGCCTATTCAAATCACCACAACATCCCTGGCCCTATTTTGTGTTTGGATTCAGGGTCTGGGTGTTTTTCTGAGGCAGGGACTGAGGAGGGCATGCGTCTAGCAGGGCCTTGTGTGTGCTAAACAAACAATCACCTGAGCCCCAGGGAATCTGTTTGTCCCCTTTTACCTTCCCTGACTGTAGACACTAACAGACGTTAGTGTTACTGTTAGCGTTAGTGTTAGCATTGCCCAGGGGTGTGGAGATACCTTAGCCTGAATGCCTGAGGCTCCTTTGCCTCACGGTTCTCTGCCTCCTTGTCTAGTTAACTCTTCCTCTAGAAATCTCTGCACAAAGCTGGGTTAAGTGCGGCTTCCCGGCTCCTGCAGGCCCTGGAGTCTTGGTCCTTCTAGCCTGGCTGTGCCTCTGGGCCGTCTCTTCCGGCCCTGGGGCAGGCTGGCCCGTGAGCAGCTCCATGACAGCTGGGTCCACATTTGATTCAGGATGAGATCTTGCCCATGCCGGGCGTGGTGGCGCACGCCTTTAATCCCAGCACTCGGGAGGCAGAGGCAGGCGGATCGCTGTGAGTTCGAGGGCCAGCCTGGTCTACGAAGTGAGTCCAGGACAGCCAGGGCTACACAGAGAAACCCTCTCTCAAAAAACCAAAACGTTTAAAAACTTTAAAAATAAATAAATCACATCCTTCTCTTTCTTGAAACTTCCGGCAACTTCTCCCACTCCCACCCCCACTCAGAATAAAAAACAAGAAGCCGGGCGTGGTGGCGCACGCCTTTAATCCCAGCACTCGGGAGGCAGAGGCAGGTGGATCGCTGTGAGTTCGAGGGCCAGCCTGGTCTACGAAGTGAGTCCAGGACAACCAAGGCTACACAGAGAAACCCTGTCTCGGAAAGAGGGTGGGGGGAGAGAGATACAGAGAGAGAGAGAGAGAGAGAGAGAGAGAGAGAGAGAGAGAGAGAGAGAGAGATGGTCTACACTGCCCCCTCAACCCTTCCTAGGACCTGCTGGTAGACCAGACCATCGAGAAAGTCTCCTTCTGTGCCCCTGACCGCAACCTGGACAAGGCTTTCTCCTACATATGCCGTGATGGCACCACGCGCCGCTGGATCTGCCACTGCTTCCTGGCACTCAAGGACTCGGTGAGTGTCACCTCCAGCAGCTGGGCCTCTCGCCCTCCAGCTGCGTGGCCTGGCGGGCGAGTCCTGGGCCTCTCTGTACCTGCTCTTCTCCTCTCAAGAAGGAAGCGTGTGCAGGTTGTGGTGGTGGTGCAGAGGCAGGCGGAGCTCTGAGTTCGAGGCTAGCCTAGTCTACGCAGTGAGTTCTGGGACAGCCAGGGCTACACAGGGAAACCCTGTCTCGAAAAAACAAAACAAAACAAAAACAACCAAAGAAGGAAATGTGTGCAGTCTCTAATGTGGAGGATTCTAGGATGTGAGTACACGCACACCAAGCACCAAGGAAAACACTGGTTATCATCACGCTCTTAACAGTATTAGTAGTGTGTGTGTGTGTGTGTGTGTGTGTGTGTGTGTGTGTGTGTGTGTGTGCGCGCACCTGTGCACGCCTGACTGTACGTATGTACACCTGCAGATACCTGTAGAGACCAGAAGGGGGCGTCAGACCCCTGGAACTGGAGTCACAGACAGTTGTGAGCAGCCAGATGTGGGCGCTGGGAACTGAACCCAGGTCCTTGGTAAGAGCAGACAGCGCTCTTAACCACTGAGCCACCTCGCTAGCCCTTGGCCTCAAACTTTTGGTCCTCTTGTCTGCCTCCTAAAAAGTTAGGGTTACAGAACGCATTCAGCCCCAAGATCAGCATCAGATAGTTTTCTGTCCCAACAGGCTTCCTTAGGGCTCTCTCAGTCGATGCTTCCCCCCGCCTCCCTCTCCCTCTCTCTCTCCCTCTCTTTCTCTCTCTCTCTCTCTCTCTCTCTCTCTCTCTCTCTCTCTCTCCCTCTCTCTTTCCCTCTCTCTGTCTCTCCCTCATTCTTTCTTTCTTTCTCAGACAGGGTTTCTCTGTATAACAGAGCCCTGGCTACCTGTCATGGACTTGCTTTGTAGACCAGGCTGCCCTCAAACTCACAGATATCCACCTGCCTCTGCCTCACGACTGTTGGGACTAAAGGCGTGCGCCACCCCCACCTGGCTGAGTCATTGTCCTGATTGCTTCCCTTCAGCCTTCATACATTTTGTATGTGGCTCTTTTCTTCTCTTGGAATTATTTATTTGTAGAGATTTATTCTGAGGGGTCTGGAGAGATAGCTCAGCAATTATGAACACTCGTTGCTCTCGGTCCTTTACAGCCGTCCATGAATCCAGTGTTAGGCCCCCCAGCGCCCTCTTGTAGCCTCCGTGGGCACCAGGAGTACACTCACATAGATATAGACAAAACTGTCATACACATAAAAATAAAAATAACATTTTTAAAAGTAGGCTGGGCACGGTGGTGCACACCTTTAATCCCTGCACTTACAAGTAAGAAGCAAGTAAGTGGATCTCTGCAAGTTCAAGGCCAGCCCGGTCTGCATATTGAATTCCGTTCCACCAGGGCTACATAGAGAGACTAGGTCTCAAAAGCAAACAAAAAACAAAAGCAAAACACCAAAACAGCCATAAAGATTTATCTGTGGGGCCGGGTGTGGTGGCGCACGCCTTTAATCCCAGCACTTGGGGGGCAGGGGCAGGCGGATCGCTGTGAGTTCGAGGCCAGCCTGGTCTACAAAGTGAGTCCAGGACAGCCAAGGCTACACAGAGAAACCCTGTCTCGAAAAAAAAAAAAAAAAGATTTATCTGTGACCTGAGAGACGGCATGGTGGATGAAGGCATTTGCTTCTAAGCTTGATTCAGAGAGTTCAATTCCCCACATGGGGAGAGGGTGTCCTTGGTCTGACCTACACACACAGACACAGACACACACATACACACACACACAGGTGCACACATACACGTACACACACACACACGCACATGATATTAATAAGTTAAAATTGCTTGTTTTATTTCTCATGTGGGGGGAGGAGGTGTAGTGGTTATATCAGTTATTTACTTGCTGTGTAAAAAATTGCTCCGAAATTTTGTGGCTTGGAATTATGTTTTGGGGGTGCTGGAGAGATGGCTCAGAGCTCAAGAGCATTGACTGCTCTTCCAAAGGTCCTGAGTTCAATTCCCAGCAACTCCATGGTGGCTCACAACTACACCCTCTTCTGGTGTATAGGCACACATGCAGGCAGAGTACAGTATACATAAATAAATGTATCTTTTAAAAAAAAAAAAACAAGAATTATACTTCTTTCTTTTTTAAAAAACTATGTATTTATTTATTTATTTATTTGATGTGCAATGGTGTTTTGCCTGTATGTATGTCTGTGTGAGGGTGTCAGATCCTGGAGTTACAGACAGTTGTGAGCTCCCCTGTAGGTACTGGGAATTGAACCCAGGTCCTCTTGGACAAGCGGCCAGTGCTCTTAACCACTGAGCCATCCCACCAGCCCCAACTTCTTTTTTCTTTCTTTCTTTTTACATTGCATTTACTGTGTGTGCGTGTTGGAGCATGCCCGCGCACATGTGGACCACACGCATGTAACCAGATGTTCTCTCCTTCCTGTCATGTGCATCCTGGGAATCGAACTCAGGTCATCAGCCTTCGTGGCAAGTACTTTCACCCACGGGGCCACCTTGCCTGCCCCATCTGTTGGTTGTCGGTTTTTTGTTTTGTTTTAAGAGTTTGAGGCAGCCCTAGCTGGGGGGGGTCCTGCCTTCAGAGCCTCTCATTCCTTCCTTTTTTTTTTTTTTTTTTCTTGAGACAGGGTTTCTCTGTGTAGCCTTGACTGTCCTGGACTCGCTTTGTAGACCAGGCTGGCCTCGAACTCACAGCAATCTGCCTCTCTCTGCCTCCCAAGTGCTGGGATTAGAGGCGTGTGCTACCACGCCGGGCTCAGAGTCTCTCGTTCCATTAAAGCCTCATAGGTACCATCTGGAGCTGTTATGTTGGGAGACTGGCTAGTTCAGTCTCACTCCCACCCAGACTATCAAAGCACCTGTCAATAAATCTTTCCAACTTGGATACCACAGGCGACCTGAAGGCTCTAAAGTGGGTCTCAAGGACATAAGTGTGAGAGGACGGCACTGGACAACACCAGTGTGCTAGCAGGAAGCTGTGAGCTGTGTGACCATGTTGGACATGACCCTGAACATCACCTAGCCTGGCCCCCATGGGACTGTGTGTCCAGTGAGCCACAGAGGTCTTTCCAGGTTAAAGGGTTGGGCGGGGGGTGGGGGAGACATAGCCTCTGCTTCTGATGAGGGACTGAGACGTTTTGGAAGAGCCCGTGGGGTGACAAATTTGCTGTGGCTATTTTTGGAAGCTACGCTGCCCATGGTTGGTGGTACGGATTTGGCGTCTGGCTGCGTGGCGTGTTGGGCACAGTGACATCTGCACTCCGGGGAGAGCTGCAGTGGCTTCCCCTTGGTTCACTGTGATCACAGTCAGCCAAGTTTTCAACATGGTCCCACAGTCGCTTTGTCCCTATGTGGCCCACATGGAATACATTTTTTTTTTTTCTGCTTGATACTTAATTTGGCTCTTTTAGCCGGCTTTGGGGGACAGGTGGCTGGGCCTCGTTTGAGGCACAGGTTGTGACCTTCAATTTTAATAATATTCCTCTGTTCTCCTTTCTCGTTGCCTTGAGACAGGGTCTCAGAGCCAGGAGCTTGCCGGATTAGCTAGGCTGCCTATCGGGGCAAGTTCTCAGAACCCAGCTGTCTCTGCCCCCAGTGTTGGGGTCATAGGTACAAGGAGCCATGCCTGGCTTTTAATATGGGTGCTAGGATTCAAACTCAGGTCCTTAGTGGCTGTACAGTATGCAATTTTCCTTAGCCTTTGCTTTTGAGGTTTTTTTTAAATTTTTATTTTACGTGTTATGGGTATTTTGCCTGCATGCATGTCTGTGCTGCATGTGCATGCAGTACCTGCAGAGTCCAGAAGAGGGCACCAGATTCCCCCAGAACCGAAGGAACAGTTGTGATCGCCATGTGGGTGCTGGGAATCAAACCCACGTCCTCTGGAAGAGCAACCCGCACTCTTAACCACTGAGCCATCCATCCAGATCCGCTTTTGAGTTTTTAAGAGAGTGTCGGCTGGAGAGATGGCTCAGTGGTTGGGAGCACTGACTACTCTTCCAGAGGACCAGGGTTCAATTCCCAGCACCCACATGGCAGCTCACAACTGTCTGTAACTTCCAAGATCTGACACCCTCACACAGACATACATGGAGGCAAAACACCAATACACATAAAAAGAAAATAAATAAATAAAGCCAGGTGTGGTGGCGCACACCTTTAATCCCAGCACTCGGGAGGCAGAGGCAGGTGGATCGCTGTGAGTTCGAGGTCAGCCTGGTCTACAAAGTGAGTCCAGGACAGTCAGAGCTACACAGAGACCCTATCTCTCGAAAAACCAAGAGACAGAGAGAGTGTGTCATGTAGCCCAGGCTGGCCTCAAACTCCTGTATAGCCAAGGATAATCTTGAACAAATGCTGGGATTTCAGGCATAAGCACCATATCTAGCAGATTTTAAGTTATTAATAATGACATTCTTAGAACTTCTTCAGTTTAACTTTTAAACATTTTTAAAGTCAAACACATAAATTAGCCCCTTTGAATTATACCGTGAAGCCGGGCATGGTTTGAAGCAGTCAACTTGGGAATATAAAAACTCTGAGCTATGTAGTGACTTATCGGGTCACTCTGGGATACTTAGTAAGCCCCCACCACCCCCTCTCTGTATGTATGTACATTATGTGTGTGTGTGTATACCTAGAGAGATAGATAGAGAGAGAGAGAGAGATAGGTAAACATAGATAGATAGATATAAATAGATAGATAGATTTGGTTGGTTGGTTTTTAATTTTTGTTTGTTTAGACGTGGTTTCATTATGTAGACCGTGCTGGCCTTAAACTCACAGAGATCCACCTGCCTCTGCCTCCCGAATGCTGAGATTAAAGGCGTACATCACGTCTGGTGGTTTGGTTTATTTTCAAGATTGCTTTGGCTATTCTAGATCCTTCAGAGTTATGTGTGAATTTCAGAATCAACTTTTCCATTTCTGCAAAGACACCGTTGGGTTTTGACAGAGATTTCATTAACTGCTGCTCACTCTGGGGAATATTACTGTATTACCCATTTGCCTTCCAGTCTAGGAAACACGGGATATTTTTCTATTAGGCAGTTTTTAGTTTCTTTTTAGCAGTGTTTTGTATTTCTAGCCAGCATACATGCCTTGTACCTCTGTGCTTATGTTTGTTTGTGTGTGTGTGTGTGTGTGTGTGTGTGTGTGTGTGTGTGTGCAAATACTTGTGGAGACTAGAGGTCAACGTGGGAGATCCTTTCTAAAATTTGTTTTATTATTACTATTATATTTTTATTTTTTGAGACAAGGTTTCTCTGTGTAGCCTTGGCTGTCCTGGAACTTACTATGTAGACCAGGCTGGCCTCGAACTCAGAGATCTGCCTGCTCTTGCCTCCCAAGTGTCCTCCTAAGTGTTGGGATTAAAGGCGTGTGTCGCCGTATCCAGCACGTCTTAATTTTGTTGTTGTTTCTTTTCTTTCTTTTCTTTTCCTCTTTCTTTCTTTTATTGCTGTTGTTTGTTTCTACAACTTACTTTGTAGACCAGGCTGGCCTCGAACCTACAAACATCTGACTGCCTCCCAAGTGCTGAGACTAAAGGTGTTCGCCCCCATGTCTGGTTTTGATTTTCCCGGCTCAAGAGATTGCCCTGACTCAGCCGGCCCAGTAAAGTCTGCACTACTGCACCTAACTTCTTTTTTGTTTTGTTTTGTTTTTTCGAGACAGGGTTTCTCTGTGTAGCCTTGGCCGTCCTGGACTCACTTTGTAGACCAGGCTGACCTTGAACTCACAGTGACCCGCCTGCCTCTGCCTCCCGAGTGCTGGGACTAAAGGCGTGCGCCACCACGCCCGGCACTATTTTTTTTTAAAAATAATTCATTTACTTTTATTGTATGTGCATTGGTGTTTTGCCTGCGTGTATGTCTGTGTGAGGGTATCAGATCTTGCAGTTACAGACAGTTGTGAGCCGCCATGTGGGTGCTGGGAATTGAACCCGGGTCCTTTTGAAGAGCAGGTAGTGCTCTTAACCGCTGAGCCATCTCTCTAGCCCCTCCTAACTTCTTGTTTAGGAGTGAGGGTCTTAGCCCAAATTGGCTTCTAGCCTGTAACTGAGCTGCAGAGAAGACTCTGTGCTTTCCTCGCCTGGTGGTCCAGAGAGGTGAAGGGATTCGGCTGGGTCCCCCTAACTGCAGGCATACAACCTGTAGGTCATGCTATTTCTTTCTTTAGATTTATTTATTATGTATACAGTATTCTGCCTGCATGTACACCTACAGGCCAGAAGAGGGCGCCATATCTCATTATAGATGGTTGTGAGCCGCCATGTGGCTGCTGGGAATTGATCTCTGGACCTTTGGAAGAAACAGACAGTGAGTGCTCTTAACCACTGAGACATTTCTAACCAGGCCTCCTCTCCTGCAGGGTGAGAGGCTGAGCCACGCGGTGGGCTGCGCGTTCGCCGCTTGCCTGGAAAGAAAGCAGCGGCGGGAGAAAGAGTGCGGGGTCACGGCCGCCTTCGACGCCAGTCGGACCAGCTTCGCCCGGGAGGGCTCCTTCCGCCTGTCCGGGGGTGGGCGACCTGCAGAACGCGAGGCTGGGGACAAGAAAAAAGGTGGGTGCTGAGCACATCGAGGGGCACAGGTGTGGCAGGCGCATCCGGGGATCCCCACAGAGGAGCTGTTCTCAAGACAGGGCGGCTGCGGCCAAGGTTGATTACATTTGAGGGAGCAAAAAAATCTCAATTTCAGGAATTCTTGGGACACTGTTCTCTAGGGACCCATGGGGTGGGACTCACCACAGCACCACAGGCTATGTCGGGGATTCAGTGAAACAGCTGGTGGTGGCGCAGGCCTTTAATTAACCCTGCACTCAGAGGCAGAGACATGTAGATCGCTGTGAGTTCCAGGCCCGCCTGTTCTGCATAGTGAGTTTCCAGGCCAGTTAGGGCTACATAGTGAGACCCTGTCTCAAAAAATAGGATTAGAGCCGGGCGGTGGTGGCGCACGCCTTTAATCCCAGCACTCGGGAGGCAGGGGCAGGCGGATCGCTGTGAGTTCGAGGCCAGCCTGGTCTACAAAGCAAGTCCAGGACAGACAAGGCTACACAGGGAAACCCTGTCTCAAAAAAACCAAAAAAAAATAGGATCTTATTTTAGTCTCCACCTCTCGGACCCAGGTTCAATTTCCCACATAAACACACAGACACACACACACACACACACAGAGGCTCACAGCCATCTATATCTTCAGTTCCAGGGTATCCAATACCCTCTTCTGACCTCCCAGAGCATGGCACACACATGCACAGACACATGCAGGCAAAACCCCCATATACATAAAGACTAAGAACTCTTATTCAGGCGTGATGGCGCACGCCTTTAATCCCAGCACCAGGGAGGCAAAGGGAAAGGGGATCTCTGTGAGTTCGACGCCAGCCTGGTCTACAAAGAGAGTTCCAGGACAGCCATGGCTACACAGAGAAACCCTGTCTCTAAAAACCAAAACAAAGAAAAAGAAAAGGACTGTTAAAAAAAGGCACGAAGATTATTGTCAGAAGGTAAGCTTGTTGCAACGCGATTCTGAGTTTGAGAATTGTGTGCAAACGCGGTTTCGGGTTTCCAAGGACTCTGCACTGTAGACAGTGCTTCAGTGTTTGCACAGCCAGAGGAGAGCCCAGGCCATGAGGTCCGGTAGCCCAGGGACACTGGAACCCAGAGAAGTCAGGGGACTTCTTGAAGTAACACAGAAGTGAGACAGGGGAGAGATGGTTGTCTGTTTCCAGCCTCTCCAGGGGTTGCCATTGTGGCTCCAGGTCAGGCCTATCACCTCATTCTGGAAGACAGAAAAAGCAGCCATAAGACTTAGTAAGGGGCTGGGGGTGTGGCTCAGTGGTAGAGCCCCTGCCTAGAATCCCCCAGTGAGGGGCTGGGGGTGTGGCTCAGTGGTAGAGTCCCTGCCTAGAATCCCCCAGTGAGGGGCTGGGGCGTGGCTCAGTGGTAGAGCCCCTACCTAGAATCCCCCAGTGAGGGGCTGGGGGTGTGGCTCAGTGGTAGAGCCCCTGCCTAGAATCCCCCAGTGAGGGGCTGGGGTGTGGCTCAGTGGTAGAGCACCTGCCTAGAATCCCCCAGTGAGGGGCTGGGATGTGGCTTGGGGGTAGAGCCCCTGCCTAGAATCCCCCAGTGAGGGGCTGAGGGTGTGGCTGAGTGGTAGAGCCCCTGCCTAGAATCCCTCAGTGAGGGGCTGGGGGTGTGGCTCAGTGGTAGAGCCCCTGCCTAGAATCCCCCAGTGAGGGGCTGGGGGCGTGGCTCAGTGGTAAAATACTTTCTTAGGCAGGTGTGGGTGGCACATGCCTTTAATCCCAACACATAGGAAGCAGAACTTGGAGTTCAAGGCCAGCCTGGTGTCCTGAGTGAATTCCAGGACAGCCAGGGCTATAGAGAGAAACTCTGTCTCGGTGGGGTTGAGGGATAAGAAAGTAGAAGTAAAGTACCCTCTTAGAATCCACCAGTCTGGGGCTCAGGCTAGTAAACACAATATACTCTGGGTTCCATCCCCAGCGCTGTAAACACAAGGCCAGCTGGACCCCGTTTCCAGTAAAGGCCCAGTTTCCTTAAGTCAGCACACTAACAAACTTGTCTCCTGTGTCTTCAGCAGAGGCAGCAGCTGCTCCTGCCGTGGCTCCTGGCCCTGCCCAGCCGGGGCATGTGTCTCCAACACCGGCCACGACATCTCCTGGTGAGAAGGGGGAGGCAGGCACCCCAGTGGCTGCAGGCACCACCGCTGCTGCCATTCCCCGGCGCCATGCGCCCCTGGAGCAGCTGGTTCGCCAGGGTTCCTTTCGCGGGTTCCCGGCGCTCAGCCAGAAGAACTCACCTTTCAAGCGTCAGCTGAGCCTGCGGCTGAATGAACTCCCATCAACACTGCAGCGCCGGACCGACTTCCAGGTGAAGGGCACAGGTGAGCCCTGGGACCAGAAGGAAGGTACATCAGATTCAACCGGCACTATCTGATGGGGGATAGGGACAGAAGAGAGATGGCATACAGTGTGATTGATTAGTACTGTCTGCTGGGGGCAAAAATATTATTAAACAACGTGGGACATAGACGGTCGTTATTAGTGTTGGGCACAAGCAGAGACTAGGAGAGAGCTGGCACAGATCATGATTGATAAGTCATGTCTGGTATAGGTAAAGGATAGAAACGTGGGACAGCCGTGATCAGCTAGTACTGTCTGCTGTTATTAAGGGAAGCAGGCAAGGTGGCACGCATTATGTGTGCTGCAGGCAGGTAAATCTACCACGGGTAAAGGGAACAAGAAAAGCCACATGGATTTTGTTTTTTGCCTAGGACAAAAGCTCCATAATAGTTCAATGGTCTTTCCAAACATTTGATCAGTAGGTATATGGCATGTATTAAATGAACGGTAAAAGACTCTCTCTGGCTCAGGAAAGGAGAGGATTGTAATAGATTAGCCATGTCTGCCTTGGTCAGGGAGGAGAGGGACAACATACATCTCGATATCCTGATAACACGCTGTAAGCAAAGAGATCCTTTTGGGGTACAGTAGTGGGCTATACAATTAGTTAGCAAAATTTGTTCTGGGCCAGCCAGGAAAGAAAGCAGCAGTATGTGGACACTATTTTTTTTTTTTTTTCCTTTTCTGTTTTTTGAGATAGGGTTTCTTTGTGTGGTCCAGGCTGTCCTGGACTTGTTTTTGTAGACCAGTCTGGCCTCGAACTCACAGAGATCCGCCTCCCTGAGCGCTGGGATTAAAGGAGTGTGCCACCATGCCAGGCTACATTTTTTTTTCCCCCGAGACAGGGCTTCTCTGTGTAGCCTTGGCTGTCTTGGACTTGATTTGTATCCCAGGCTGGCCTTGAACTCACAGCGATCCGCCTGCCTCTGCTTCCCGAGTGCTGGGATTAAAGGCGTGCGCCACCACCACCAGGGCACTATCTTTTCTCTATTTTATTGGGTTCTTATATCTACCAGCCTTCTCCACCCCAATCCCTTCCAACCCCTGAACACTAGGCAGGAGAGAAGGAGGGTTAGAGGGGAAAAGGGAGGTCCCCCCTTGGACCACTTCCTGCTGGCCAGGGACATTGAGTTCCTTGGGGCAGGGCTGATGTTCACTGACAGGATTTCCAGTTTCTTCTACTTTGCCTCTTTGCTCACAACCACTTGACAAATTGCAACATCTACCAGGAGCAGCAGGGGGAGCAGCAGCCTCCTCTTTGCAGTACCCCCAGCTCCTCTCTGGGCTTTGGCGTTTATCCCCTCTGAAAAGTTCCCAGAATTCCAAACATCAACTATCCTCCGCTGGCCAAAAAAAAAAAAAAAAAATCACACTCCTGACAGTGCGTGAGGCACATTACAGTTAGCTGCTGTGGACAATTAGAAGCTGCCCCAAATCCCACACCTGAGATTAAAATTAAAACATAGTCACATGGCATAACTGGGTTGTTTTTGTTTTTTTGTTGTTGTTGGTTTTTTCGAGACAGGGTCTCTCTGTGTAGCCTTGGCTGTCCCGGACTCGCTTTGTAGACCAGGCTGGCCTCGAACTCACAGCGATCCTCCTGCCTCTGCCTCCCGAGTGGTGGGATTAAAGGCGTGCGCCACCACACCCATCCCTCCTCCCAGGATCTTATGAGACCACCATGCCTGGTCTATGTCCAGTGTCTTGCTGTCATCTCCAGTAGGATGATGGAGGGATATGAGTTAGGCCAGGCCAAGTAGGGTGTCCATCAGCCCCGTTTCTCTAACACAACGTAAGAGGTCTGATCCCAGCCAGTGTGCATCGGCGTGGCCAGCGTCCGCTCCTTCGGGCCCCGTGCATTTCCTGTACATGTGGTGGAAGGCATGATTTAATCAATGCTCACTGTTGGGTGGTTTTCAACATCTCCAGTTGTAGTCACTAGGGTCTTAAGGTCCCGGCCTGGGATTCCTGTGACTGTCAGCTAACAAATGCCACATCCTGGCTTTTGTTGTTGCACCACTCTCTTGTCACACTCATCCATGTGCACAATTATTTTAGTGGTCATGGCCACCTAGTGACCTACATCCCTCTGGAAGAAAAGGAATCTAGGTTATACAGGGGTCCCGAGGACCCATAGTGAAGGTGGGGTTGCAGCAGGCTGCCCCTCTGTCCGCTCACCTCTACCGTTCTGTGACCTCGCAGTGCCTGAAATGGAGCCTCCTGGTACCGGTGACAGCGACGGCATCAACGCTCTGTGCACACAGATTAGCTCGTCTTTTGCCAGTGCTGGAGCGCCAGTGTCAGGGCCACCGTCTGCCACACCAGGTAAGCACGGCCCTTCTGCTGGGCAGTCACTCTCCAGAGGCTGTCTTGCATTCCTTTGCCCATTAAGGGCCGTCTTGTTAACCCTGGGAACCATGGATGGCTCAGGGTTAGCACGTGAGAGCCCGTGGATCGCCTCTGAGCTGTGGGATTGGTTTAGAACCACTATATTGCCTTAGGACGGCAGGATCCGTTTAGAATTAGAAACCAAGCCGGGCATGGTGGTGCACACTTTTAATCCCGGCACTCAGGAGGCAGAGGCAGGAGGATCACTGTGAGTTCGAGGCCAGCCAGGTGGTCTACAAAGCAAGTCCAGGACAGCTAAGGCTACATAGAGAAACCCTGTCTCAAAAAAAAGAAAAAAAAGAAAGAAAGAAGAAGAAAAAGAAAAAAAAAGAATTAGAAACCACCTTAAAGCCGTGGCTTGTCATAGAACCACAAGTTACTTTAGAATGACAGGCTTAGAGCCACAGGAGCAACTTAGAACCCTGGACTGTCTTCACACTGCCAGCTTGTTTTTCGAATCCTGGGATTACCTCAGAGCCATGAGCTCACCCAAGAGCCAGGGTCTTCCCTAACCACTGGACTTTCTTGGAATGTCAAACATTAAAAAAAAAAAAAAATGTACCCCCAGAACCTTAGCAAAATACAAACTTAAGGCAGTGGGATCTTCCTATGTTAGGGTAGTATACAGCCTGAGAGAGATACGTGCTGTCACAGAATCTTAGCCTCTGAAAATAATACTAGAATTGGGGCTGGAGGGATGGTTCAGCGGCTGAGTGCACTGGCTGCTCTTCCAAGGGCCTGGGTTCAAGTCCCAACACCTACGTGGCATCTCACAACTGTTTGTAACTTTAGTTCCAGGGGATCTGGTACCCTCACAGAGACATACATGCAGGCAAAACACCAATGCACATAAAACTTAAATAAATAAAATAAAATTTAAAAAAAGAAGAAGTACTAGAATTAAAGGAATGTTTAGAATCTTGCCAGTGAGGCCGGGCGTGGTGGTGCACGCCGTAATCCCAGCACTGGGGAGGCAGAGGCAGGTGGATCTTTGTGAGTTCGAGGCCAGCCTGGTCTACAAAGTGAGTCCAGGACAGCCAGGGCTACACAGAGAGACCCTGTCTCAGCGGGGATGGGGGTGAGAATTGAGCCAGTGAAGGGCTGAGGGCTACGTGGGCGTCAAGCACTGATCTGTTTAGACATTTTCATCAAAGGCTGTCAAGTGTCAGGACCGTACGTGCTCCATACTGTGGATGGTAGTTTTTTTTAAGCTCTATTTTATTTGGGGTGCTTGCTGCTTCTACCTCCCCTCTCTACCCAAGTCCCTCTGATACCTCAACATTAGGAATGAGAGAAAGAAAGTTAGTGGGAGTGGAGGGTATAAACCTCTCTACTTCTCCAGCCTCTCAGAGTCCTCAGAATTAAACTGACCGCAGCTGGCAAAGACCACACTCCTCTCCATGTCTCACAAGGCAGGCTGTTACCAGCTGCCCAAGACCACGCCTACATGAGGCGTTTATCAGCTGTGGACAAACTAAAGCCCAAACTAAAACCCCACACTTGGGATTAAAACAAAAAAAATATGTTTACATAACACAACTGAGTTTTATTTTATTTTATTTATTTTTGGTGTTTTGAGACAGGGTTGCTCTGTCTTAGCGTTGGCTGTTCTGGACTCGCATTGTAGACCAGGCTGGCCTCGAACTCACAGGGATCCACCGTGCCTCTGCCTCCCGAGTGCTGGGATTAAAGGCGCACGCCACCACCACCACCCCGGCTACAACTGAGTTTTAAAAGAAGTCAAAACTCCCATTACACCCTACCCGAAAACCTGTTATGAGTTAAGGTGACGTTGTCTGTCCAGGTCAGGACAGTGGGTGAGGACTGTGATTCACAGACAGTCTGGCTATAAAACCTCGGCTCTGATCTGCAGGCCACCTGACTGCTAAAGCCAGGATCCGTCATAGCAACCTGTGCCCTTCGTTTGCCTTTCTCCAGGGACTTCTGCCTGGGGTGAGCCCTCTGTACCCCCTGCAGCTGCCTTCCAGCCTGGACACAAGCGGACCCCTTCAGAGGCTGAGCGATGGTTGGAGGAAGTGTCCCAGGTGGCTAAGGCCCAGCAGCAGCAGCAGCAGCAGCAACAGCAGCAGCAGCAGCAGCAGCAAGCCGCCTCGGTGCCACCAATGCCCGCCATGGCCCCCACCCTGCAACCCTTTTCTGCCCCAGTGGGGCCCTTTGACACTCCAGCTGCGCAGGTGGCTGTGTTCCTGCCACCTACACACATGCAGCCTCCGTTTGTACCGGCCTACCCGGGCCTGGGTTACCCACCCATGCCCCGGGTGCCTGTGGTGGGCATAACACCTTCACAGATGGTGGCCAACGCCTTCTGCTCAGCCGCCCAGCTCCAGCCCCAACCTGCCACGTTGCTTGGAAAAGCCGGGGCCTTCCCCCAAACTGCTGCACCCAGTGCCCCTGGGGGCCAGGCCCGTCCACGCCCCAATGGGGCCCCCTGGCCCCCGGAGCCAGCGTCTGCTCCTGCCCCTGAGTTGGACCCCTTTGAGGCCCAGTGGGCAGCGTTAGAAGGCAAACCTGCTGTGGAGAAGCCCTCCAACCCCTTCTCTGGTGACTTGCAGAAGACTTTCGAGATTGAACTGTAGCCCTAGTTACCCTGCCTTCCACTCCGTCAGCCCCAGGGGCACCACACTCAGGAGGGGAGGCGCCCAGCCTTTCCCCTAGTGCCGCTCCCTGAGCTGCGCCCCTCAATGCCCCCTCTACGCCTTTCTCTCCACCACCCCTCACAAACCACCACAGAACCAATATTGTGATGCCTAGGTTGCGCCAAGAAGGAATTCAGGGATGGACCCAGCCTCGCTAAGGGAACCATTTCACTGCCGGACTTAGGCTGGCGATGCCCTGTTCTCAGCCGCAGACACGGAATGCCCTCTGTTCAAGCTTCGTCACCCACCCACCGACCCCCGCCCAGTTTCTGTTGTTGCCCTTTCACCTTTCAGTGTTGGGCAGGATGGAGGAGGGATGTCCACTTAGGGGCACCCCTGGGACCACCTCAAGCCTGGTCCATCCCCTCCCTGCCTCCCCACCCCACACCCACACACAGCACAAGCTAAGGGCTTCCCTCTGCCCACGCTGCGTTCACTGCCAATGCTGTGCTTGCCCTGCCCCCCTCCCCCATTCGGGGGCCATGTCTTCCGGAGGGCCAAGGTCTCACGGGGTGGGGCCCAGGAGAGGGGGAGGGGGGAGGGATAAAGATGCTCAGTTACCTCATGTCGGTGCCCGCTGGGGAGGGGTCCCAGGAGAAAAAGAAGGGGTGCCTGGCGGGTACTTTTCTATCTTTTATTTCCAGATTTTTTTTTTTTTTTTTTTTTTTTTTTTTTTTTTTTTGTATCTAAACTTGCAGATTTGTATTATACAAGGACAGCCAATAAAGGAAGGATATAATGGTGGCCGTTGGGAGAGCGAGGTGTGGGTGTAGGAGGGACCCTGTTGTAGAGCCTTTCATGGCCTTTTATTTCCTGTCTGTGGTCCCAGCACTAGGGACCTGGAAGCAAGGGGAACCGGAGCTCAAGGTCAGTCTCAGCCGCCATAATCTGAGGCTATCCTAGACTACCCGAGAGAGCCGTCTTAAACATCTCCGAGCAGTAGCTGAGTCCGTGGTTTGGTGATCAGCACCTATCACGTGGCTACTAGAGGGAGCCTTTCTTAAGTATTAACAGACTTTGCTGGGCTGGGTGGCGCACGCCTTTAATCCCAGCACTCAGGGAGGCAGAGGCAGGAGGATCGCTGTGAGTTCAAGGCCAGCCTGGTCTACAAAGCGAGTCCAGGACAGCCAAGGCTACACAGAGAGACCCTGTCTCGAACAAACAAACAAATGAAAGAACAAAACAGCAACAGACTTTGAACCACAGAATCAGAAAGGCACATTCTGAGCTGCTGCTACTGGGTTTGATAAACTGTATTCCCAGTGGTTCGTCATAGCGTCTCTTGGACCACACTGGGAAATGCCTATCAGCTGCACTTTCCAAAACTCAGGCCAAAGTTACCCCTGGTATTTTCTCAACGTGTTTTGGTGTGTGTTTGTCAGCTTGTTTTGAGAGACAGGGCCTCACTATATAGTCCAGGCTGGCCTAGAACTCAGATCTGGCATCCTCTGTCTCCATAGTGCTAGGATTAAAGGTGCACCACACTTGGTTCCACTGGTGTTTTAAGCTATGAGGCCTTAAAAAAAAAAAAAAAAAAGTTGGGCTGGAGAGATGGCTCAGAGGTTAAGAGCACTGGCAGCTTGTCTGAAGATCCTGAGTTCAATTCTCAGCAACCACATGGTGGCTCACAACCATCTATAATGAGATCTGGCGCCCTCTTCTGGCCTGCAGGTGTACATGCAGGCAGAGCACTGTATACATAGTAAATAAATCTTTAAAAAAAAAAAAAAAAAAAGGACTGGGGAGCTGAGCCTGGTGGCTTGGAAGGTAGCATGGAAAGAATGAGGGGTTCGAGGTCATTGTAGGCTACATAGCCAATTTGATAAAAGCCAGCATGAAGTCCTAAGGGTCTGCCTACACACCCCCTGAATATTAGGGGTGTGGCTCAGTGACAACCTGACTCCCTAGCATGCATGTGGCTCTGGTTCCATCCCCAGTGCTGCAAAAAAAGAAAATGGATAAATACATATCACACTGTGTATTTTATTATTTTGTTGTTGTTGTTTTTTTTTGTTTTGTTTTGTTTTGTTTTTTTCCCGAGAGACAGGGTTTCTCTGTGTAGCCCTGGCTGTCCTGGAATTTGCTTTGTAGACCAGACTGGCCTCAAGATCAGAGATCCTCCTGCCTCTGCCTCCCAAGGTCTGGGATTAAAGGCATGCGCCTCCATTGCCCTGCCAAACTATGTGGGGGGTTTTTTGGGTTTGTTTTGGTTTTGGTGTGGTTTGGTTGGTTTTCTGTTTTTTGTTTTGTTTGTTTGGTTGGTTTTGGTTTTTGTCGAGACAGAGTCTCTCTGTGTTAGCCTTGGCTGTCCTAGACTCACTTTGTAGACCAGACTCTCCTTGAACTCACAGTGATCCTCCTGCCTCTGCCTCCAAAGTGCTGGGATTAAAGGTGTGTGCCACCACCGCCCGGCCAAACTTTTTTTTTTTTTTTTTTTTTTTTTTTTTTTTGGTTTTTTGAGACAGGGTTTCTCTGTGTTAGCCTTGGCTGTCCTGGACTCGCTTTGTAGACCAGGCTGGCCTCGAACTCACAGCGATCCACCTGCCTCTGCCTCCCGAGTGCTGGGATTAAAGGCGTGCGCCATCACGCCCGGCCAAACTATGTATTTTATACTTCTTTAAAATAGCATGATTTTGTGCAAAACAATATTCTGCTCCTATTAATAGGAGTCACATAGATGATTAGGGGGAAAGAAGGAAACTGGATTTCCAACCCAGCCTTGAAGCCAGGCTTAGAAACGGGCCATGGAGTGCTTCCCTCAGCTCAGGGGCTCTATCCAGCACCAGAGACCTTTCACAGACAGCTGTGCTGGGATGCAGATGCCAGGCATAGCCAGAGGGCTCTGCTAGAGAGGAACCACACAGCTGGGCACCCTTAAGCCTTTGTTCTGTGGGAACCTCTCCCAAGAGACAGGGGTGGTCTGAGCTAAGAGACATGTGAGAAACGAGACACTCAGCAAACAGTCACCAGAGACAGACTGATTTAGTTAGCTAGTTTTCTCTTTCTTTTTGGACAGGGTCTCCTGGCTGGCCTGGAATTCCTACTGTAGACCTAGCTAGCCTGGAATTTTTGGGGGATCTTGCCTCTGCCTCCCCGGTGATTGGATTACAGATGTGGGACACCACACACACACACACACACACACACACCCTCCCCCACTGATTTTTGCACAGTCTTTTTTTTTCCTGTGACCAAGGAAGTCCCCTCAGCGACCTTGTGTATGCAAGCAGGCGGAGGGTGCCAGGGGTGACTTCACAGATGGCCATCTCGCCAGGACCTCCTTAGTCACCTCACCACCGCTGAACCAGTTTCTCTCCCCACGGTCTGTCTTGCACAGAACTCAGTCTGGTCCTTTAACATAGAGGATTGAAGACGACGGAGGATCCTTGAGTTAAAGGTCAGGCAGGAACCCCGGAGTTAGGGTAGCCTGGCCAAACCTCACTAACCACGGTGAGCAACTCCATATTGGCATCATTTTGGGGGACGTCCTTACTGCCCGCCTCGGTACCTCCTTTTAGGAAGCTCCCCATCCCCTGCGGGGCTCGCTGTGATGCTCGCCTTTTGTGTCCCTTTCGCAGGATCACCCAGGGTGCTCGTTCGGTCATTTATTCCCAATCAAGCTAGGAGAATCTGGACTCCGGGAGGTTCAGGAAAGCTCCGCCCTCCCGATACCGCAGGGACTCGTCCCCATGGGCGGCCACCGCCAACACAGCCACCCTGGCTGTGAGAGCCAGGCATCCTGCGTGGGCAGAGGCTGGAGCGGGGCTGGGACAGCGCCCCCTGGTGGCCGTGGCTGCGCCGCGCTGGCAAGGCCTGAGGGGCTGGCTTTGCAGAGGAACGCCACTCGCAAGGACTGCGAGGCCGAACAGTTGTTTTTTTTGGAAAAAACAACTCTTGTCGGAGCCAGGAGGAACATTATCCCTCAGGCCCTGGCTCAGCGGTTTGCTCCTCTGGGAAGTCCTCTTTGGCTTCCCCCAGTTCGGATCTGGCGATTCTGTTGGGCCTGAGCCTGCCAAATCAGCCTGTGCCCCACCCCCACCACCCCATCCCCAACTTTTTTGCCTGCACCTACTGTTCCTCCGTGTGATCTTTCTCATCCATCCATCCTACCTTTTACCCTCTGCCTTCTCCCCATGCTGCCTGTGTGTGCCCATTCCACTCCAGAATTTCTGCTCGCTCCCCCACCCAACTGCCTACTGTCTACCAGCGTCCCATCTCAGCTCTCCCCAGGCTCCCCCCCAACACACATACACACTGGCCTCCTGTCCCACCCCCTGACTGTTTTCCTTATCCCCATCCCACCCTAACACCCCCACCCCGGACCTTTGACTCTGCCAGGGAGTATTGCTACCTCACTTCCCCCCCCCCCCCCAGCAGCTTTGTTAAGATATAATTGTTTGGGCGGGGGCTGGGCTGGGGCGGAGAGATGGCTAGTGCTTAAGAGTCCTGGCTGCCCTTTCCAGAGATCCATTCAAAACCCAACACCCACAGGACGTTCGTGTAACTCCAGCTCCAGGCCTTCCACTGCCCTTTTCTGGCCTCTGCAGACACTGCACATACACGGTGCACAGACATATACGCGGACAGAATACCTCGGTTCTATTTTAGAACATTAAGGTTATTCCAAAAAGATGTCACCAGCCAGACAGACGCGGTGGTGCACACCTGTAATCCAGCCACCCGGGCACAGGCAGGCGGATCTTCATGAGCTCGAAAAGCGAATCCAGGACCACCAAGGCTACACAGAGAAACCCTGTCTCAAAAACAAAACAAGGGCCAGGCGCGGTGGCGCTTGCTTTTAATCCCAGCACTCGGGAGGCAGAGGCAGGCGGATTGCTGTGAGTTCGAGGCCAGCCTGGTCTACAAAGTGAGTCCAGGACAACCAAAGCTACACAGAGAAAACCTGTCTCGAAAAAACAAAACAAAACAAAACAAACAAAAACTCACTAGCACATGTGTCGCTCCTTATTTCCAGGCAACCGCTGATGTTTGCCACATCTTCATCCCTGCCCCACCCCCCAACCCTCGGTTGGGGAAATACTTTTGCTTGCTAAGGTTTTGCCGTGGGGCATACAGAACTTACTCTCAGGGAATCCAGCTGGTGCCCAGCTAGTTAGTAAAAAGCAAGTCTAATGCCTGACTCTGAGTCCCAGAATCAGCTCCAAGGACTGTCCTCTGACTTCCACCTGTCTGCCACGGCACACATAGACTAATAATTTTTTAAAAAAGAGTTTATTTATTTATTACGCCTGCATGTAGACTTGCACTCCAGAAGAAACCATCATATCCCATTATAGATGGCTGTGAGCCACCATGAGGTTTCTGGAGTTGAACTCATGACCTGTGGAAGAGCAGCCAGTGCTCTTAACCTCTGAGCCATCTCCCCAGCCCAGACTAATCATTTTTTAAAGTCATGTTGACACAACTAATGGGAAAAATCTGTTCACTCCCTCCTCGTTAATCATTTTTATTTTGGTTTAGTTCTGTTTTTTTGAGACAAGAGTTTCTCTATGTAGCCTTGGTGGTCCTGGAACTCACTTTGTAGACCAGGCTCACCCTAACAGAGAGATTAAAGGCGTCCGTGCACCACCATGCCTGGTTGACGTGAAGCAATTCCTTTTTTAAAAAAATATTTATTTATTATTAATACAGTGCTCTCTCTGCATGTACACCTAAATGCCAGAAGAGGACATTTGAATACATTACAGATGGCTGTGAGCTACCATGTGGTTGCTGGAAATTGAACTCAGGACCTCTGGAAGAACACTCAGTGCTCTGAGCCATCTCTCCAGCCCCCCACAATTCTTTTTCTTTTTCTTCCCCCCCGCCCCCGAGACAGAGTATCTCTGTGTAGCCTTGGCTGTCCTGGACTCGCTTTGTAGACCAGGCTGGCCTCGAACTCACAGCGATCCACCAGCCTCTGCCTCCCTGGGATTAAAGGCTTGCACCACCACTGCCAGGTCAAGCAATTCTTTTTTTTTTTTTTTTCCGAGACAGGGTTTCTCTGTGTAGCCTTGACTGTCCTGGACTCACTTTGTAGACCAGGCTGGCCTCGAACTCACAGCGATCCGCCTGCCTCTGCCTCCTGAGTGCTGGGATTAAAGGCGTGCGCCACCATGCCTAGCCTTCAAGCAATTCTTAAAATGGATCTCTGTCTGTCTGTCTGTCTATCTGTCTGCCTGCCTATCTCTCTCTCTCTCTCTTAATAGAGAGATGGTTACATAGATAGATATCATAGGTGGGGAGGGAGAAAGAAAAAAGGGAACAACTCAGATTGTATTATGTAGCTTAAATCCAAAAGCCAACACACATATTTGTCTTTTTGTTGTTTTTGAGACAGGGCCTTGTGTAGCCTAGGCTGGCTGGCCTCCAGCTCTCTGTGAACCTCGGGAGTGTCAGGATTATGGATATGCACCCCCACATCCCACTAGCTGTCTCGAGAGGGGGACACAGCAACGTATCAGGAAGTGATGGATCCACAGCTGGGGGTAAACTGCTTGTCTAGAACCCGGCACCGTGAGGGCTGGGGCGTGGTTTTGCAGTAGCATGCACGCCTGTAACTCCAACTCCATGCTGGGAAGAAGAGAGAGACAGGAGCCAAGCTTGCTGGCTTCCAGTCTATGCAGGAAAACGTCAGCCCCAGGCTCAGGGGAGACCTTGCCTCAAAGGAACAGGTAAAGAGTGACAGCGGTCACCCAGCACCCTCTTCTGGCCTCTATGGCATGCACAGGCTCAGGCACAGTTATGCACATGTGTATACACACACACACACACACACACACACACACACACACACACACACACTCTTTTTTTTTAATATTTTATTTAACTTTAATCTATGTACATTGGTGTGAGGGTGTCAGATCTTGTAGTTACAGACAGTTGTGAGTTGCCATGTGGTTGCTGGGAATTGAACCCGGGTCCTTCAGAAGAGCAGGCAGTGCTCTTAACCACGGAGCACCCCTCCAGTCCACACACACAATCTTTAAAAGACACTCCCCACGCCAGCATTGAGTCTGTGGCTCAGTGGTAGAGCACTTGTCTAGGCCTGCAGCACATTAACAAATCACAAACAGAGCTTGCTGCAGTGGCGAGCACATGCAGTTCCAGCATTTGGAATGTAAAGGCAGAAACATGGGAGTTCAAGGTCATCCTCAGCCATACAGGCTGGTTCAAGGTCAGCTTGGACCACCTGAGCCTCAGCCTCAGAGAGGCAGGGGTTGACAGCAACAAGGAAGACATGAAGCTTAGCAAAGACTCACTGGGTGTCCTGCCAGAGGCAGGTCAAGAGAACGGAAGCCCTGCAGGACTCCTGACGCAGGAACACGGTGAGTTCGAGGCCAGCCTGGGACACATACCAAGCTCCAAGACACTGTAAGCTAAGGAGTATGGATGGGCCTATCTTAAGAAAGAGGCAGCAGGGTCATGGTGGCGCACGCCTTTAATCCCCAAGCACTCAGGAGGCAGAAGCAGGAGGATCTCTGAGTTCGAGGCCAGCTTGGTTTACACAGTGAGTTCCAGGAGAGCCAAGGCTACACAGAGAAACCATGTCTTGGAAAAAAAAATTAAAAAAGGAAGAAAGAAAGAAAAAGAAAAGAAAAGAAAAGAAGCCGGGCGTGGTGGCACATGCCTCTAATCCCAGCACTTAGGAAGCAGACGATTGCTGTGAGTTGGAGGACAGCCTGGTCTACAAAGCAAGTCCAGGACACCCAAGTCTACACAGAGAAACCCTGTCTCAAAAAACCAAAAAAAAAAAAAAAGAAGAAGAAGAAGAAGAAGAAGAAGAAAAACCAAATAAATAAATGGGGAAAAAAGAGAGAAAGAAAAGAAAACAAAAACTTCAGAAAAAGAAAAAGAAAAACAAAGCAGAAACCACACATGCCAAAACAAATAGAGGAAACTGAACACAGAATAAAGTGATACTAACAGAAAACTGGGGGGAAAAAGTCTCAGCTAGACAGTAGTATCTTCCGGACCTCCAGCAGTGGGCTCATCCTGAGGGCTAGCGAGCCCAGCAGAGGCCTGGGACAGGTGGCACAGGGCGTGCCAGGGGCACGTGTACAGGAAAACAAGTGGACAAGGTCCCTCTGTGGGACATCCGTTCAGAGTGGCTCTGGCCCTATCGCTGACGGCCCAGGCCTGCTGAGAAAGGGTGGCAGGAAGCACACAGTTCCCACTCTCAGAAGCTGGACGGAAGAAGGCTAGATTAGAGCCCGATGCTGGGACAACCTTTTTGTGCACTATGTAAAGGCCATCTTTTTTGTTTCCTGTTTTGTGTTTGTTTTTCGTTTGGTTTGGTTTGGTTTGTTTGTTTGTTTTTTAATTTAATTTTAATTTATGTGCGTTGGCGTGAGGGTGTCAGATCTTGGAGTTACAGACAGTTGTGAGCTGCCATGTGGCTGCTGGGAATTGAACCCGGGTCCTTTGGAAGAGCAGTCAGTGCTCTTAACCGCTGAGCCATCTCCCCATCCCTGGTTTGGTTTTTCAAGACAGGGTTTCTCTGTGTAGCCTTGGCTGTCCTGGACTCACTTTGTAGACCAGGCTGGCCTCGAACTCACAGCGATCTGCCGGCCTCTGCCTCCCGAGTGCTGGGATTAAAGGTGTGCACCACCACGCCCCTCTTAAAGGCTGTCTTTGCCTTTGTACTATTCCAATGCTGATTTCTGTTGAGTTCAGGCCAGACTGTGGTGGTGTTATTTTTACGAGCTATCACCTACTTTAGTATTTTGTGAACAGACACCTCTAACGCCTTCTAGTTGGCTTAATAAAGAGTTGCTGGCCTATAACCAGGCACTATGCGGGAGAGGATAGGAGAAGCCCTGGGGAAGAATCAGGCTGTTTAGTTTGGGGGAGGGGTGGTGGGGGAGGGGGGGAGGGGGGAGGGGGAGGGAGGGATGGGGAGGGAGGGGTGGGGGGAGGGAGGGATGGGGAGGGAGGGGTGGGAAGGGAGGGGTGGTCCGGAAGGGTTCACAAGCCAGACATGGAGGAAGTCTGGTGTCCAAGGACTGAGGAGAGATAATGGGCCATGTGGTAAACATGGCTAGAATAAATGGGCTAGTTGGGAAACAGCCTAAGCTATAAAGCCTGACCATTATAAATAATAATAGTCTCCGTGTCATTATAGGGAGTTGGCGGACCAAAATAAATAAATAAATAAATAAATAAATAAATAAATAAAAGTCCCATTATGCCCTACTCCTCAAGAACCGCCTTCCTTCCTTCCTCTTCCTGTCTCCTCACACCCTTCGTTCCTTCCTCATACCTTCCTTCCTTCCTTTCTTTTCTGAAACAGGGTCTTGGTGCAGCCCAGGCTGGTCTCAAACCATGCAGGCAGGGATTAATTGACCTTCCTGATCCCCCTGCCTCCACCTCCCTAGTGCTGGGACTTGAACCCAAGACTTTGTGAATGCTAAACCGGCACTCTACCAATTGAGCTGCACCCCCAGCCCTCTTTTTGTTTGTTTCTGTGGGGTTTTATTTGTGTGAGATGATGTACTG
The DNA here is from genome assembly GCF_903995435.1 of Acomys russatus. NCBI lineage: Eukaryota > Metazoa > Chordata > Mammalia > Rodentia > Muridae > Acomys > Acomys russatus. The sequence goes on from NC_067155.1 coordinate 17,016,247, forward strand.
CTTTGTAGCCTGGGGTGGCCTGGAACTCACTCTATTCACAGGGCGGTAACATCCATACTCCGGTGAGAAATCGGAGCTGAAAACTATTTTAAAAGGCTTGGAGTGGGGCGGGGGGCGAGGGGATGAGAAGTGAGGAGTCCAGGTGGTTCTGCACATAAAAGCACTAGATGCTCTTGCAGAGAACCTGGGTTCAGTTCCCAACATCCACATAGCTGCTCACAATCATGACTCCAGCTCCAAGAGATCTGGTGCCCTCTTCTGGCCTCTGCTCGCCTCAAGCACGCATGAGCTGCACAGACATAAATGCAGGCAAAACACTAATACACACACACACACACACACACACACACACACACACACACGGTTTCTCTGTGCAGCCTTGGCTGTCCTGAACTCACTTTGTAGACCAGGCTGCCCAAATTCACAGAGATCCACCTGCCTCTGCCTCCCAACTGCCCGCATTAAAGGTGTGCACCATCATGCCTGACTGAAACTTTTTTTCTGTTAGAATCAAGAGTGATGGCTTTCGAGAAGATCTGCATGTTGGCACCTGCCATTCAGCTGCCTCGTTGAAGAGAAAGAGCTGTAAAAAGAACCTTTAAAATTTTTAAATAAAGGCCAGCACTCGGGAGGCAGAGGCAGGTGGATCGCTGTGAGTTCGAGTCCAGCCTGGTCTACAAAGGGAGTCCAGGACAGCCAAGGCTACACAGAGAAACTCTGTCTTGTCTTGAAAAACAAATAAAATAAAATAAAATAAAATAAAAACCAAAAGCCCCATGTGACAAGGCTGGTGGCAGCCACCTCCAGAGAATCTTCTGGAAAGCAGAAAGCACAGAGATGGAAACAAATGTGATCCTTGTGTGATATAACTGAGTGATTTGTGTCAACATTGGCTACAGCCAGCTCCACTGCATTTTCCAGTTACAATGTTGCTTTACAGTTGAAGACACTGCACTCAGCTCCTCTGTTTACTTCATTGCTTCCTTTACGTAAGTCTTCAGACTGTGAATCAGCTGGTTCTTTGGAGACAGAGAAATCAGAAAAGATTGCTAATTCCTAGAAGAGCCACTAGGGCCATTGGGAGGGGGAGTTTCCAGGGGCATCTGAGGGGTTTAAGACAGTATCAACATATAAGGAGCTCAATGGTTCTATTTTTAACTACCGTGTGTGTGTGTGTGTGTGTGTGTGTGTGTGTGTGTGTGTGCGCGCGTGTGCGTGTGTGTATGTGTGTGTGTGTGTGTGTGTGTGTCTGGAGCTGGAGTTCCAGGCAGTGTGTATTGTAGGGAGGAGGTTTTCCCTCCCATCCCTAATCTCTCGAATAAGGACTCATGGGACTCAATTTTTATTTTCCAATTACCTAGGCCGTATAGTTAGGCTCTTCTCTGACGAGCTCATTAAATCACTAATTTATACTAATTTACACTCTTCCACGTGGCTGGTGACCTGAGCTCAGGCACTGTGTGTCCATTCTCCTCATGTCTTGCTGGCTGGAGTTTCACACACCTGTCTCTGTTGTTTTAAATGAAAACCTATTTTTACCAATAAAGACTCAGGAACCAGATGCTGGGGTGAGAAACCTGCTAGCCCAGAGAGGCAGAGAGAAAGCACCCAGCTGAACTTCTTACTCAGTCCAAAAGGCTCACTAGCTCAGTTTACAGCCCAGGAGGAAAAGCCCAAAACACCCAAGGCCAAAGGTTTGCTAGCTAAAAGCTCAAAAAGCCAAAGGCTGAGGAACTGAAAAACTGAAGAGTTAAAGAGCTAAAAGCTAAAAGCCCAAGAGCTCCTTCTAATTCTCCATGCTGTCTTAAATACCCCTCAACTCAAAGTCCTTTCTGCTCTTCTTCTTCTTCTTCTTCTTCTTCTTCTTCTTCTTCTTCTTCTTCTTCTTCTTCTTCTCCTTCTTCTTCTCCTTCTTCTTCTTCTTCTTCTTTTTGATTTTTCGGTACAGGGTTTCTCTGTGTAGCCCTGGCTGTCCTGGACTCACTTTGTAGACCAGGCTGGCCTCGAACTCACAGCGATCCACCTGCCTCTGCCTCCCGAGTGCTGGGATTAGAGGCGTGTGTCACCACGCCCGGCTGAATCATGGCTTTTTGTTTTCTATTTCTTTATTTTTGAGATAGGATCTCCCCACCCCCACCCCCTTCTCTTTAACTCTGGCTGAGTCACAACACAGTCCAGGCTAGCTTCCAACTTTTGGCAGTCACCCCGTCTCTGCATCCTGAGTGCTGGAGTTACAGACGTGTGCCATCACACTCAATTCAGATAAATACTTTTCTTGAGTCTGGCACCTTAGACTACATGGTCATCCTGACACCCTCAAACCATAGCTTTCTGTAGCGTCTATATATGCCTGCGTGGTGGCTTACAACCACCCTTATGCATATGCATCTGTACACCACAAGATGGCGCTGGCTCCCGTGAGACTACACTTAAAACCGATTGTGAGGTGCAAAATCTGTATTAGTCAGAGTTTTGTGTGTGTGTGCGCGCGTGCGTGCGTGTGTGTGTGTGTGTGTGTGTGTGTGCGGAATCTATCAGAATGACTTACAGTCTGCTGTCCGACTAATACAACAATGGCCAGCTGTGAACAGAAAGTCCAAGAATCTAGTAGTTGCTGAGTCCCACAAGGCTGGGTGTCTGTCTCGGCTGGTCTTCTGTATATGCTGGGATCCCAAAGAAGCAGGCTCCGATGCCAGTGAAGAAACGGACGCCCTGGGTGCCATGTGCAGGCCGGGTGTCTGACCTCTACAAGAGCGGTCAGTGACAACCATTGAGCCAGCTCTCCAGCCTCCCTTGGGGAACCAGCGCCCTCTTCTGGCCTCTGAAGACACATGCACATACCGCCCGCCCCCACTGGCCTATACACATTATTTAAAATTAATATATATATGTATGTCTCATCCCAAACAGGAAGAAGTTTCTCGTGTTGGTCTCACTTGCAGACACACGCAGCTCACGCCAGGGCGCCCGTGTGAATTTCTGTTACTCGCAGCTGAGCACATTCAGAGGAGAAAGAAGACATTTTCCTAAACCTCTGAGTCAGAAACCCAACACGGCCGTAACAACCATCAGTGTAAATCTCACTTTAACTGGATGAGGTCACTTTAGCTGGGGGTCGGGCGGGAAGTCTGCCGTTTTTTGTTTTTTGTTTTTTTTTTTCGTTCGTGCTCTGCCAATGCATCCGCACCCTTTGGCCCAGGAATCCCACCTCTGGGACACACCAGGATGTGCGTGGGGGGCCTTATTTATAATGGGAGGAAACTGGGGCCGCCTTCAGTATCTGGCAACGCTGCCCTGTTGCGTAAACAAAGAGCGAACGTTGCAGATTGTGTTTACACAGAGACGTTTTAACCGGCGGGGACAGCTTACATTTTAAGAAGGGGGGAAAAAGCAGGGCTGTATAAACAATTTGTTCATGTAGTTATGTAAAAACACGAATACAGGAGTATAAGAGGACCACATGGGACAGAAAACAATGAACTCAAAGTCCTCGAAATAATAAGAATGGCAGTGACGTGAGATGGGGAGCCAGCGGGCCTTCCATCTTTCTTTCTTTCTTTCTCTTTTTTTTGTTTGTTTTTTTGTTTGTTTGTTTTTGTTTTTTCAAGACAGGGTTTCTCTGTGTATCCTTTACTGTCCTGGACTTGCTTTGTAGACCAGGCTGGCCTCGAACTCACAGCGATTCGCCTGCCTCTGCCTCCCAAGTGCTGGGGTGAAAGGCGCATGCGCCACCACCGCCCGGCTTCTTTATGTTCTTTCTTAACCATCCCCGCCCTGTTTCTTTCTGAGACAGCACTTCACGTAGCCCAGGCAAACCCCAAACTTGCTAGCCCAGGCTAGACTTGAACTCATGATCCTTCTGTTTCACCTTCCCAACCGCAGAGACATCAAGCCCACACCGCCACGCCCCACCTCTGCACAATGTTTACTCCACACTTGATTCTTTGGCAGTGACGAGGACTAAACCCCAGGTCTGTGCATACGAAACAGAACTGCACTACCAGCACGTTACATCTCCTTTCTTTTTCTCTTATTTTTTTTTTCTCTTTTCTTTGTCTATGTGTTTATGTGTATGTGTTAGTCTGTGCACCTATGTGGGGGTACATGTGTGTGTGCACGTGCCGGTGGAGACCAGGGGCAGCGTTGGGTGTCATTCCTCAGGAGACATCCATCTTGTTTGTGCTTTTTTCTTGTTTGTGTGTGTGTGTGTGTGTGTGTGTGTGTGTGTGTGTGTGTGTGTGTGTGTGTGTTTTAAGGCTCTTTTCTTTTTGCATTTATTTATTTATTTATTTATTTATTTATTTATTTATTTATTTATTTATTATGTATACAGTGCTCTACTTGCATGTACTCCTGCAAGCCAGAAGAGGGCGCCAGATCTCATTACAGATGGTTGTGAGCCACCATGTGGTTGCTGGAAATTGAACTCAGGACCTTTGGAAGAGCAGACAGCACTCTTAACCACTGAGCCATCTCTCCAGCCCCCTTTTTCTTTTTCTTTCTTTCTTTTTTTTTTTTTTTTTTTTTTTTTTGCATTTATTTATTTGTGAGTGTGTGTGTTTGTTTGTGTGTGTGTGTGTGTGTGTGTAGCACATGTGTCATGGTGACCCGTGTGGAGGTCACAGAATATCTCGCAAGGGGCTCTGCTCTTTTGTCCTGCCATGTGGATCTCAGGAATCAAACTCACATAGATCACTGGCCTTGGGAGCAGGCACCTTAGCCAGCTAAGCCGGCTCTCTGGCCCCACCTTGGTTTGTTGTTGTTGCTGTTGTTGGAGACTGGCTTCTCACTGGCCTGGAACACACCGTTTAGGCTGTGTTCCAGCCTAACACACCGTTTAGGCTGTGTTAGCTAGCAAGCCCCAGAGATCCTTCGGTCTCCAATACCACAGCATGGGACTGCAAATATGGTCGGCTGAGGTGTCTGGGTCTTGGACTCGTTGCAGAGCACGGACTTTACTGACTGAGCTCTCTCCCAACATTATTTCCATTTTATTTATTTATTTTAATTATTTTGTTTTTGAGACAGGGTCTCTCTGTGTAGCCCTGGCTGTCCTGGACTCACTTTGTAGACCAGGCTGGCCTCGAACTCATAGAGATCCACTTGCCTCTGCCTCTGCCTCTGCCTCCTGGGTGCTGGGATTAAAGGTGTGACCTATCCTTGAACACAGAGACCTGCCCTCCGTAGTGCTGGGACTAAAGGCGTGGGCCACCCTGCCGGCTAGTGTTTTAATTCATAGGGCTGGAGAAGTGGTTTGGCAGTTAAGAGCACTGGCTGGTCTTGCAAAGGAGCCAGGTTCAGTTCCCGGCACCTACCTGGTGGATTACAACTCTCTGCAAATCTGGGTCCAGGGGATCCAATACTGTCTTCTGGCATGCAAGGGGATCTCTGGATTATTCTCTGTCTCTCTCTCTCCTCTCTCTCTCTCTCTCTCTCTCTCTCCCTTCTTCTTGCTGATCTTTCTCAGTGTTAGGAATGGTACTTGGGACCTCAACCATGCTAGGCATGTAATCTACTTCTAGTGACCTTTCACAACCCCCTGTCCTGTTTGTTTGGTTTGTTTTGTTTTTGTTTTTTCGTGACAGGGTCTCCCTGGCTGTCCTGGACTCGCTTTGTAGACCAGACTGGCCTCGAACTCACAGAGAGCCGCCTGCCTCTGCCTCTGCCTCCCGAGTGCTGGGATTAAAGGCGTGCGCCACCACTGCGCGGCCCACTGTCCTATTTTTATATTTCAAGGTGTAGTAATTTGAATGAGAATCCCCCCTCCCTCCTCCCCCTCCCCTACCCCCCTCCCTCCTCTCCCTCCCCCTCCACACCCCACCTCCTTGCCCCTCTGCCCCCCATCACCCTAGGCTCATATATGACTGCTTAATCACCAGGAAGTGGAACAGGTTGAAAGGACTAGAAGGATTAGGGGGCGAGGCTTTGTCAGAGTACAAATGGCCTTGTTGCAAGAAGTGTGTCACTGGGGAATGGGCTTTGGGGTTGTGTATGTTCACACCCAGACCCAGCCTCCGAGCAGGTCAGGAGGTAGCTCACACCAGACCCAGCCTCCGAGCAGGTCAGGAGGTAGCTTCACACCAGAACCAGCCTCCGAGCAGGTCAGGAGGTAGCTCACACCAGACCCAAGCCTCAGAGCAGGTTCAGGAGGTAGCTCACAACCAGACCCAGCCTCCGAGCAGGTCAGGAGTAAGCTCAACACCAGACCCAGCCTCCGAGGCAGGTCAGGTAGGTAGCTCACACATGGACCCAGCCCTCCGAGCAGGTCAGGAGGTAGCTCACACCTAGACCCAGCTCTCGAGCAGGTCAGGAGGTTAGCTCACACCAGGACCCAGCCTCCGAGCAGGTCCAGGAGGTAGCTAGCTCACACCAGACCCAGCCTCCGAGCAGGGCAGTGAGGTAGCTCACACCAGACCCAGCCTCCGAGCAGGTCAGGGAGGTAGCTCACACCAGACCCAGCCTCCGAGCAGGCCAGGAGGTAGCTCACACCAGACCCAGCCTCCGAGCAGGTCAGGAGGTAGCTCACACCAGACCCAGCCTCCGAGCAGGCCAGGAGGTAGCTCACACCAGACCCAGCCTCTGAGCAGGCCAGGAGGTAGCTCACACCAGACCCAGCCTCTGAGCAGGTCAGGAGGTAGCTCACACCAGACCCAGCCTCTGAGCAGGTCAGGAGGTAGCTCACACCAGACCCTGAGCAGGTCAGGAGGTAGCTCACACCAGACCCAGCCTCTGAGCAGATCAGGAGGTAGCTCACACCAGACCCAGCCTCTGAGCAGGTCAGGAGGTAGCTCACACCAGACCCAGCCTCTGAGCAGGTCAGGAGGTAGCTCACACCAGACCCAGCCTCTGAGCAGATCAGGAGGTAGTCCTCAGCTGCCCTCCAGCACTATGGCCGCCTCCTGTCCTCCCATCCTCTGAAATGATACTGACTAGTCCTCTCAAGCAGCAAGCAAGGCCCCCAATTAAATGCTTTCTTTTTACAAGAGTTGCCGTGGTGGTCGTGGTGTCTCTTTACAGCAATAGAACACTCCCTAAAATACAAAGAACTGTCTAAAAAAAAAAAAAAAAATCCCAGCACTCAGGAGACCAGAGAATAATAATTCAGAGTCTAAGCAGCCTGAACTCAAGAAAACAAACAAACAAAGCATAATAAAGCAAAACAGCAGACTGAAAGAAGAGGGGTGAGGGAGGGAGGAAGGGAGGGAGGGAGGGAAGGAGGGAGGAGAAGGATGTGTTCCCTTACGTAACCACCAACTCTAACAAAACTGGCAAGAAGTTCTTAGTGTTATCTAAGAGCCTGTCCTGGTTGCCTCAGAAACAAACTCACAATTGTTTGGTTTGAATTTGGATCGATACAAAGTACACTCATTATATTGGGTTCTGATTTTATTTTTTTTAAATCCCTTTAAAACTTACTACATTGTGTGTGTGTGTGTGTGTGTGTGTGTGTGTGTGTGTGTGTGTGTGTGTGTGCTGTAAAAATATGGTGTAATTTGGGTTTTATTTATAATCACTGGCTCTGGCTCCCAAATAAAAAACACACAGATTTAGATTTAGATTTACTCAACAAGCTTTAAAGCCCGTCAGCTGGGCAGATATTCATCCATTCTAACCCGCTATGCTAGCTGGCTGCTTCTCAGCCACAGACCCCGAATTACTGGTCCTATTAGTCCCTCCTGGGCTGCTGCTCTGTCAGGTCAGTCCTCATGGCCAGCTCTCTGTAGCTGCGTGCTTTCTCTCCCTCTTCCTGACACCCCCACCCTAAACTGGGAACGGAGGGAGGTCCACCCTCCTTGTCTTCTCTGCCCAGTCATTGGTTCTCATCCTCTTTTTATTAACCAATCAGAAGTAACTGGGAAGCAATGCCTACACAACACTGATACAGGGGATTCCTCCTAGAAATGACCATGTCTGGGCTGTAACCACATCTGTCGGGACACAGAAATCAGTATCTGAATACACGGTGCACAAGACCAACTCCCAACTGTGCGTGTGCATGTGTGTGTGTGTGCCTTGTCACACATATCTTCCACAGCATCCTTGTGGAAGTCAGAGTATACCTTGTGAGAGTTGGCTCTCTCCTTCCAGCATGTTGGTCCCTGGGTTTGAACTCACAATGTCAGGCTTGCCAGCAGCTGCCTTACTTCTGTAAGCCATCTCGCTGGCTAGGCATTTTTTTCTTTCTGGTAATACCAATAGTCAACTTCACATGGAGTGTGTGTGTGTGTGTGTGTGGGCGCGCGTGCGTGCACTTGTACTCCATTTTCCAGGAATTCTGAGCTACATCACAAAGCATAGTAATTCTGCCCCCGTTTGTAGCCAGATGTATTTGGGTTGGTTTTTTCACATCTCTGCCATTAGTTTTCAAAATCTAAACTCTAAAAGCTGAAGTCCAGGTGGTGACTAATGCCTTCGATCCCAACACTTCTTTTTGTTTTTGTTTTTGTTTTTCGAGACAGGGTCTCTCTGTGTAGCCTTGGCTGTCCTAGACTCACTTTGTAGACCGTCTGGCGTCGAACTCACAGTGATCCACCTGCCTCTGCCTCCTGAGTGCTGAGGTTAAAGGCGTGCGCCACCACTGCCCGGCTGATCCCAACACTCTTGAGACAGGAGGAGAATTACAGTGAGTTCCAGACTGTTCTAGGCTCCATTAGAGAGACCTTGTCTCAACGAAGACAACAGAAGGCAGCTCTCGGCCACAGGAGCTGTGGGCCCCTGGCTGCCTCTCTGGCCTGAGCCTTGTACTTGCTCAAGCCTCAGGCTTCCTCATTTATAAGGTGACAAAGGATGGACTTGGCAGCGTGTGTGCCTACAGCCCTGAGTGATGGGTAGGGCATCCAGGAAGTGCTCAACCATGGCAGCCAGCCATCTGCCCTCTGTCTTCTTCTTTGTTTATAACCTGGGGCTGAATCATCAACTGCTCCGGGGCCTCCAGGACCCCATCTTCTAAGGAGCCAGCCCTCTCTGTCCCCTCCCCCTCCTCTGCTCTGCCAATTGACCATAGGAAACCCAGGCAGACACTCGGACTTTCCATGTACTTGAAACTCCTGACCCTTTTTTGTTTGTTTGTTTGTTTGGAGACAAGGTTTCCCTGTTTAGCTGTCCTGGGCTCACTTTTGTAGACCAGGCTGTCCTCGAACTTATACAGTTTTGTTTTGTTTTGAGATACTGGTTCTCTGTGTTAGCCTTGGCTAGACCAGGCTGGCCTTGAACTCACATCAATCCAGCTGCCTCTGCTTCCCGAGTGCTGGGATTAAAGGCGTGTGCCACCATGCCTGGCCTCCTGGCCATTTTGATTTCACATCTCCCCACTAGGATTACAGGTGTGAGCTCCCACGTCTAGCCTAGTTTGGATTTTTTTTTGGGGGGGGGGAATGAGGTTTCTCTTTATTTAGTTTTATGTGTATGGTATTTTTCCTGCATGTGTGTCTGTGTACCATGCGTGTGCAGTGTCCGCAGAAATGGCATCGTATCCTCTGAAAATGGAGCTATAGGTGTCTGTCTGTGAGCCACCATGTGGGTGCTGGGGTCCTCTGGAAGAGCACCCTTGCTCGTAACGGCTAAGCTACTCCTCCAGCCCCCTGGCTTGAGGTTTTGAGACAATGTCTTGCTGTCTGTCTCAGATTGGCTTAGAACTCATTATGTAGCCCAAGCTGACTTCAGACTTTTAAGAATCCACCTGTATCAGCCTTAATGTTGACACTGAAGGTCCCGGACACTACACACTGCCTTTTATTTTACTTTAGTATTATTATTTTCTTCACAGGGCTGGGGATAGAACCCAGGACTTTGTGCTTTTTAGGCAAGAACTCTACCACTGAGCCACACCCCAGCCCCTCACTGGGGGATTCTAGGCAGGGGCTCTACCACTGAGCCACACCCCCAGCCCCTCACTGGGGGATTCTAGGCAGGGGCTCTACCACTGAGCCACACCCCCAGCCTCTCACTGGGATTCTAGGCAGGGGCTCTACCACTGAGCCACACCCCAGCCCCTCACTGGGGGATTCTAGGCAGGGGCTCTACCACTGAGCCACGCCCCCAGCCCCTCACTGGGGGATTCTAGGCAGGGGCTCTACCACTGAGCCACGCCCCCAGCCCCTCACTGGGGGATTCTAGGCAGGGGCTCTACCACTGAGCCACGCCCCCAGCCCCTCACTGCTGCATCCATAGTTATTTATTTTCTAATTTTAGTGCAATTCAAACATTCCCTCTTTCCAGCCTACAGGACCAGCCCTGTCTTACTTGTGGCTGTGCCCCTCTGTGCCTGGCTCCTGCCCTCTATCACAACCCCATGTTCTCTAAGATGCGTTCCTACCCAGCTACAGGGAACGAGAGCTTTTTCCCTAAGTTTGACCACACCTTCCAATATCTCCAAGGGTAACCCAGAGGTCGCCAAATATCTCCCTTTCTTACAGAACAAAATTATTTCCTGTAATACCCGGGAAATTAAAAGTATTCATAGCCAAGAACATTTTTATTTCTTGAACCTCAAATACACAAAGTCCTGGCTGCTGGGGGGTGGGTCTGGTGCCCTGCATTCAGTTCTTAAATACTGGCCCCCAAGATCTGGTTACACCGCAATCTCACTTACACTAAGTGATGCTGTGTGAATTTTGCTCACCAATATCCCCTGACAGCCTATAGCTGGGAAGAAGAGAAGTGGGCAGAGCTGAGGCTCCCGGGCTTGGGGGTCAGATGGGGACCATGAGGAGGAAGAGAGAAGAGGAAACCAGAGAGAAGGAAGTCACCATGGGGGGCAGTATGGACCATGAGCACGTGGCCATGAGGCCTGGTGGAACAGAGGCAGCCCAGGCAGGAGCAATTACATGATGTAACCTGGGGTGTGTAACTGGGAAATAGTTGATAATTGCCCAGTTACTGCGCTTTAAGCTTTTTTTAAAAAAAGATTTATTTATTATTTATACAGTATTCTGCCCAAATATGTGCCTGCACAACTTAACTCATTGTAGATGGTTGTGAGCCACCATGTGGTTGCTGGGAATTGAACTCAGGACCTTTGGAAGGACAGACAGTGCTCTTCACCTCTGAGCCATCTCTCCAGCCCCAAGCTTTTTATAAATCCATAGAGGTCTCTGTCTTGATTATTTGGGAAGTAGCTGGGGTTGAGACGCCCTGTAGAGACTAAGATCATTTCCGCGTTTCCACAACAGCTGCCTCGTGGTAGACTAAAACATCTAGGACTTTATTTTTTAAGTGCGCATGCGTGTGTGAGATCAGGCGCTAGTTTGCCGGTACCAGTACCAGTACTTTCTTTCCACCAGGTGAGTCTAGGGCGTCAAAATCAATTCATCATCGGGTTTAACAGCAAGCTCACGGAGCCGCCTCACTGACGCAGAAAGACTTAAACAATATTACGGTTAAAAAGAAGAAGAAGAAGAAGAAGAAGAAGAAGAAGAAGAAGAAGAAGAAGAAGAGGAGGAGGAGGAGGAGGAGGAGGAGGAGGAGGAGCAGGAGGAGGAGGAGGAGGAGGAGGCGGCGGCGGCAGCAGCAGCAGCACTGTTGTTTGTTTAGAGTTTATTGAAAAATCCGCAATTTGAAGTTGGGTCTGAGAGTACAAAGCTTCATTTACATAACTGTGAGGGTCTCCTCATCTCCCCGTTGTGGAGAAAAGAGCCTGGGACCAGGTACTGAAAACTCAGGCCAGCTAGTGTGGAGGCTCTGCAGGGAAACCCCATCCTCCCTCCGCACCGCCCACCCAGCACTCCGACCTCCACGGAACCGTCTGGAACACGCTTTGGGATAATAAATGCTGAGCGACCTAGGGAAAGGCCAGCAAGGCCCCTTTATAATGCGGGTGGGGGGTGGGGGGGATTGGAGGCTGGGGCCTGGGAGTGGCCTGTGCCCACACTGGTGGGAGCACAGAGGTGCAGTAAAAGACCAAATCACTAACGAGAAGCCGCTAGATTGGGGGTCAGGAGGGGAGGGGTCCACCAACTAAATGCCCCTCGAGTTTCAGCTTCCACGCCAAAAGAAAAGACTTCCAGCCCCCAACGGGGTTGCCTCCAGCATCCTCTCAGCCCACGCCCCTTCATCAAGGTCACGGTCACTCTGACTTCTTTGATTGTTACATTTGTTGCTTTCGTGTGTGTGTGGGGGGGGGGGCGGGGCCGGGGGAGGGGCATCAGAGCACACACTCACTTCTCTCTGCCTTGTAGGTTTCAGAGACTGAACTTGCGTCCTCCGGCATAGTGGCAAGTGTATTTTCTTTCTTTTTTTCTTTTTTCTTTTTCTTTTTTCTTTTTTGGTCTCTTTTTGAGACAGAGTCTCTCTGTGTTAGCCTTGGCTGTCCTAGACTTGCTTTTTAGACCAGGCTGGCCTCGAACTCACAGCGATCCGCCTGCCTCTGCCTCCCAAGCGCTGGGATTAAAGGCGTGCGCCACCATGTGCTGACTTCTGACAGCACAGAATGGCTTCGTCTGTTCTGAGTTTTATTCTCTCAGATGCGGGATGTTCTCCGTGTTGGCTTCCCCCTCATCTCAGCACTGAAAACACACATATCTCGGTCGTCGTGTGTTGCTCTGGGTGGCTCTCACTGTGGCGTGGGGTTCAGGGGGAGAACGACGTAAGCGGGGCGGGGGAGGGGAAAGGTCCTGAGGTGAGAATGTGTCTTGTAATTCAGATCCACACGTGGGACTGGAGACAAGTAAGCGAAAACAGGAGGGGACGGGGAGGCCTGAGGGACACAGGAAGCGGATGGCTCCAGCTGGTGGCTACTTTGTCTCTTATCCTGGGTGAGATTGTAAGACTGAGACCTCTAGAGAGATCGCTAGTCTATTCCGGGAGTCTCCACTAAGAGACGGAGTCCATTGTCCTTGCAAATGCATAGGAATAGGAATTTATTGAGCCATCGCGATGGGGGTCTGTCCAGCTCTTTCAAGCTGCAGACCCCGAGAAACAGAGGCACAGGCCTCTTATAGGTTTTAGACAACGAAATGAGTTTTACAGTATGTGATTGGTTGGCATTTGGGCAGAAAAGCTGCAAGCAGGGAGTTACAAGTCTTGGCGTTTGGTGGTTGGATAATGGGTGGAGGGGCAAGCTGACCTATGGGAAAGATTGGTTGAAGCAGTCACAGGGGGCGCTTAGGAACTTTTTTAGTTGGGGAGGGGTAGTGGAAATTTTAAACACAGCTGGTTGTCCTTGAGTCCAGCTGGACCCTGAGCACAGACTGAGACCTTGACACAAGTTGGACGCTTCAAGGTTTTTCCTGTCCCTGCCACACACACACAGTGATCTGATATCTGTCTGTCCTGTCCTTGGTTCAAGCTGGACCCCCTAGAAATGTACATGCTTTGGCCTTAATGGGGGTCCTTAAGGGGGCTGGTTCCTTCAAGATGAGGCCATGGGAGGCGGCAAGCAGGGAGGACTTGACCTGAGTCCGCTTGGGAGCACCTTCCAGCCCCGTGAGCATTTTCCTCTTTCGATGCAGTCTCACGGAGCCTAGGTGGGCCTCACATTTGGTGTGTACCAGATATGTACTAGGTATGGAGCTAAGAATGACCTGATCGTCCTGTTTCTATGCATGAACCTATGTATGCATAAACCTATGTATGTATGTATGTATCTGTCTGTGTATCTATCTACCTATGCTCATCCTTGCTTCCCTCTCTTATTGTCGACTTTCTTTTCTTTCTTTCTTTTTTTGTTTTTTGTTTTTGTTTTGTTTTTTCGGGACAGGGTTTCTCTGTGTAGCCCGGGCTGTCCTGGACTCACTCTGTAGACCAGGCTGGCCTGGACTCACTCTGTAGACCAGGCTGGCCTCGAACTCACAGAGATCCGCCTGCCTCTGCCTCCCGAGTGCTGGGATTAAAGGTGTGCGCCACCACCGCCCGGCTCGACTTTCTTTTCTAATCAATTTTACTTTTATTTGTGTGTGTGTGTGTGTGTGTGTGTGTGTGTGTGTATGTGTGTGTGTATGTGTGTGTGTGCCCGTGCATGAGCACATGTGCATCTTCCACATATGTGCAGCTGCCATAGAAGCCAGAGGAAGGTATTAGACCTGGAGTTAGCGTGACAGGTGGTTGTCAGCACCTGATAGAACCTAACTCTGCAAGAGCCGTATGCTGGTTAGGTTTTGTTGTTGTTGTTTGTTTGTTTATCAGTTTGACACAAACCAGGATCATCTGGGAAGACGGATCTTTAATTGAGATTAGATTGGCCTGCAGACAGGTCGGAGGTGCATCTTTTAGACTAATGATTGGTGTGGCAGGGACCAGGCCACCACAGGTGGTGCTGTCTATAAGGAAGCAGGCTGAGCAAGCCATGGGGAGCAAGCCAGCATGAAGCACCCCTCCAAGGCCTCTGCATCAGCTCCTGCCTCCAGCTTCCTGCCCTGACTTCCTGCAGTGATGGACTGTGATCAATCCCTTCCTCCCCTGTCACAGCAACAGGAAGCAAGCAAGAGCAAGCAGCAGTCACTTTTAACTGCACGGCCACCTCCCCGGCCCCTCCCTTCTGTTTTCATGTCATACACATTTCCGAAGGTGGGTTAGAATAAGGTCCCTGTAACCCAGGCTAGCCTTGAATCCATTCGCTAGCCGAGAATGGCCCCCAATGTAAGACAATCCTCCTGCCTCAGCCTCCAAAGCACTGGGATTACAGGTGTGAATCAGCACAAATTTCTCCGTCTAGATTCTGCATGTCAGGAAACGTGTTATTTGTCATTTTGTGTCTATCTTACCTGACTGGAACTAGGTGATCTGATCCCAGGGCCACACTCCTGAGCTAGCCTAAATGAAATCTCTCATGTTCAAATATTCTCCAGTTTCTAGGTTTTTGTTTGTTTGTTTTGCTTGGTTTTTCCAGACAAGGTCTCTCTGTGTAGCCTTGGCTGTCCTGGACTCACTTTGTAGACCAGGCTGGCCTTGGACTCACAGAGACTTGCCTGCCTCTGCCTCCTGAGTGCTGGGATAAAACAAAGCCACTTCAAAATGTACATTAAAAAAAAAAAAAAAAACTAACTCGAGGGCTGGAGAGATGGCTCAGTAGTTAAGAGCTCTGCCTGCTCTTCCAGAGGTTCTGAGTTCAATTCCCAGTACTCACATGGTGACTCACAACCATCTGTAATATGATATGATGCTCTGTTCCGCAGAAAAAGCACTCAGACACAATAAGTAAAACAAATAAATATTTTTAAAAAATTAACTCCTTAAGCCTGGCAGTGGTGGTGCATACCATTTATCCCAGCACTCAGGAGGCAGAGGCAGGTGGATCACTGTGAGTTAGAGGTCAGCCTGGTCTACAAAGCCAGTCCCAGGACAGCCGGGCTACACAGAGAAATCCTGTCTCAAAACAAACAAACAAAAACTCCTTGAGTAATACCCAGGGTTGAATGTCCAGGGACCCAGGCTTGCTATTTTGAACTCAGTTCTATGAGATAGGGTTTTGCTGTGTAACCCAAAGTTAGTCTTGAACTCTGAAGCTCAAATAACCCTCCTGCCTCCGCCGCCAGAGAATGTGGGACTAAAGACCTGTGTCTCTGTGCCAAGCATTCATGTTGGTTTGCGTCTGCTTGCCTTTGGGTGGGAACGGAACAGACAGGGTCTCAGCTTGGCTGGAACTCAGTACATACCCTAGAGTGCCCTCAAATGCCTGGCATTCCTTCTGTCCCAACATCCACAAACTCCTGAATGCTAGGGTTATGAACGGATAATAGAACTGTCAACCCTCTTTCATAACACATGGGAGAAATTTATGCATAGCTGTCCACACAGTTACCCCTGCTCAGATGTTGAGGGTGACTATATGAGCGCTGACCACTAGGCGGCGCATCGAGCTTTGGCTGCACCTGCACGTGGTAACCATCAGGGGGCGCTGCGGCGCTTGTCGCAAGGGGTCAGTGACCAACTGGATTATTTCTTTGGACATTCCAGAGGAGAGAAGGCATTGATCCTGGTCAGCCGCCCCCGCCCCCCCAAAAGCCAGAGTATGCTGGGAACTAAATGTGTGGGATGTAGGGATGAAACGAAATAAAACAAAGCTAGATCCCTTGGCTGAGTGTCCAGGCACAGCCAGGGATGAAAGGGGGGTGCCACTAAAAGTCAGTCAGAACTTTCCAGCACCGCACCGTTGGCCTCCCCACTCCTCTCCCAGAGACACTTGTAGAACAAGGTGGTTGAGGTGAGGGCATAACTGGAGTATTTGCAAATTGTCTACATCTACAATGGGGTTTTTTTTTTCTACTTTTTTTCCATACAATATATTTTCATATTTTCCCTTCCTCAAACTTCTCCCAGGTCTTTCCCATCTGGGCCCACCCAACTTCGTGTCCCCTCCCCCCCCAACAAAACAAAACAAAATAAAACGAATAAAAACCAATAAGACAAAAACTACCAAAATGGAACAAAAAGCTTTACAAAAGGAACACGGAGTCTGTTATGTGCTGGCCAACTACTTCTGGGCGTGGCTTTAATTTTTTTTTTTAAGTGTGTGTGTGTGTGTGTGTGTGTGTGTGTGTGTGCGCACACACACACAAAGTCAGTTCTCTCCTTCCATTCTGTGCATCCTGGAGACTGAACTTAAGCCCTTGGGCTTGGTGGAAAGTGCCTTTACATGTTATTTTACTTTTTTTTTCTTTTCTGACTATCCAGAGCTTTTCATAGATTCCCAAAAGGGATCCAAAATCCCAAAAAGAAGTTCTCTCTCCCTCCCTCCCTCCTTCCCTCCCTCCTTTTTCCCAAACCCAAAATGTCTCCAGCACTGTCTAACACAGAATTTGCTGGCATACTGAAAGAAAGGCCTCTAAGAGCTCTCTGTGGTTGCAGCCTCTAGGGTTTCGCAAGCCTGCCGCCTCAGTCTGGAGCAGTGTCTTCCATCCACTTCATCTTCTGCATCTCCCCATGTCACTGAGGCCTCAGACCTCCAGGAGCCTAACCTAGGGGCCGCCTGCAGAGGGATGTTAATTCAGGACATGGCTGCTCTGGCAAGAGATCACAGCCAAAGACCTGTTAGGTCTCTGAGATCTGGCTGGAACACAAACACGCCTTTAGCCCAGGAGGCGGAGGCAAGCAGATCTGGGTTCAAGGCCAGCCTGGTCAAGAGCAAATATCGGGTAAAGAAAAGCTTAGGTCCAGGCGTGGGGGTGGCATATGGCTTTTAACCCCAGACAAAGGTAAAGTTGGTTTGTAGAAGGAAGCACCCATGTTTGAAAGTGATGTCTAATTGAGTGGCAGAAAAGGTGAGAAATCAAAGATTTGACAGAATAGGATACACCCAACTCTCATGAGAAGAGAGGGGAAAGGGAAGCTACTTAAGAGGCAGTTTTACAGAGAGAGGAGAAAGTTTTACCAGGACAGTAACAGAGAGACGGGTTGCAGAGAGAGAACTAAGGTGAAGACAGAACAAGCCAGAAAATAAGAAGCCAGGAGATTAGAGCAGATTGCTGAGTTAGTCTGAGACCAAGCACAGCAATTCTGGCCTGAGAGAGAAGCCAGATTGAATAAGTCATCTGGGAGAGGAGTTTGAGCCAGAATAGCTGAGCTGAAGCAGCCAGCCCAGAGCTCAGAAAGAACAAGTAAGGGTGAGCTTATTCAGCAGTAAGTCTCAGAGGCTGAAAACATTCTAGGCCTAGGTTAGATTATACAGAAGCTAGAAGCTTCCAGAACTAGGTCTAGGTTAACAGGAGTAGACAGTTTGCCTCCCAGGCAACAACTGAGCAAGGAGAATAAAAGTTGTTTTTACAGCCACCCCTCAGGGTTGGGTTAAAGTTTGTTTGCTTTCTCAACTCACATCCAGATTCTGT
Source organism: Acomys russatus (assembly GCF_903995435.1). Taxonomy (NCBI): domain Eukaryota; kingdom Metazoa; phylum Chordata; class Mammalia; order Rodentia; family Muridae; genus Acomys; species Acomys russatus. The sequence goes on from NC_067155.1 coordinate 17,034,006, forward strand.
GGAAAATATTTATGGGTTGCAGGCCTGAGGTTAGTGTTTGTGTTGGCTCCCCTGAGGTCAGCTGGGGAGTAACTTCTTGACCCACTTTGACAGGTTACTTTCACTTTTTAAAAAAATTTAAATTTATTTTTACCCCCTGTTAGCAGGACTCAGGGGGAAACTTAGTGACTTCTGCGTTAGACAGGGGCTCTACCACTGAGCCACACCCCCAGCCCCTCACTGGGGGATTCTAGGCAGGGGCTCTACCACTGAGCCACACCTTCAGCCCCTCACTGGAGGATTCTAGGCAGGGGCTCTACCACTGAGCCACACCCCAGCCCCTCACTGGGGGATTCTAGGCAGGGGCTTCACTGCTAATTCACAGGCCTCAGCCCTTCATTTCTAGATTCTCAGCAGGCAGTCTACCACTAGGCCATTCTAGAAGCCCTGAGGCAGAGGCAGGTGGATCGCTGTGAGTTCAAGACCAGCTTGGTCTACAAAGCGAGTCCAGGACAGCCAAGGCTACACAGAGAGACCCTGTCTCGAAAAACAAAAACAAACAAAAACAAACAAACAAACAAAAAACAACAAACATGAGATGGCTCAGAGGTTAAGAGCACTGGCCGCTCTTCCAGAGGACCAGGGTTAAATTCCCAGCAACCACATGGCGGCTCACAACTGTCTATAACTCCAGTTCCAGGGGAATTTAACGCTCTCACACTGACATATATGGAGGTAAAACACCAGTGCACATGAAATAAACAAACAAAACGACAAAAGCCCAAACAAGTCTGAAGCATTGACGGCTTCTAAGATTAGAAAGAGACAGAAAAGAGGAAAGCATAGAAACAGAGATATAAGACAGAGAGATGGAAGGAGAATTGCCAGAGAAAAAGAAGACAAAGAAGGACAAAGCTAATCTGAGAGTCATGGAAAGTAAGAGTCAGTCTTGGCGTCAGGCACGACACGTTCGAGGGTGACGTGAGTGACTCAGCACACCGTGGAGCCAATTTTTTGAGAAAGAAAAAAAGAAAAAGGAAAGGAAAGAAAAAAAAAAAAAAAAAGCAGGCTGAGGCCAAAAGTACAAAACAGGTGTTTTAATTGAAAATTGTATAAAAAGGCAAGAAATGTGTCAGGAGACCCAGGACTGGACCAAGCCAGGCCCAGGGCGCTGGTGGGAGGGGCTGAAAATGACGGGAGCAGTGAAAGGCACCCCTCTCTGTCTGTCCATCCTAAGTCCTGACAGTCTGATGTCCTTGCACAGGTGCAGTCTAGAGGGAGGCAGGCGCGCTCTGGAATCTCCCAGCGCGCAGGCGTAGTGGGAGGCCAGGCGCAGGTGCTCAGGCCCGGGGTCGCGCAGGCACGCAGTGATGTGGCTGGTGCGTGGGTGCGAATCCTGGACGGCAGACACAGCGGAAGGAACCATCAGTGTTGACACAGCGCGCGTTGACGCAGAGTGGGGAGGGTCCCTCGGTCTCATCACACTCGTTGATGTCTGGCGGAGGGGATAGAAAAATGTTACCCATGTCCAGGAACGAGCGGCCCATCACCCCGGGCCTTTGAGGTAGAGCATCAGGGATGCCAGCGCCTGGCCTGCGGACTGCAACCTGCTGCCTGTGAGAGCCTAAAAGGGTGGTATAGCAGCTCTGTGCTTTGGCGTGCAAGATGGAGGGGCTGGGGGCGTGGCTCAGCGGTGCAGCACTTGCCTACGAAGCATCAAGCCCTGGGGTCCACTCCTAACACAGCGAAACAAACAACATCTGCAGGACTGTTTTCCGATTCAGGCAAGCCCCCCACTCCCCCACCCCCGCGCGAGCAAGAGTTAATTTACTCCCTCTAGGATGGTCGGGCCCATGTCTGTTATGAAGTCCTTTCTTGGAAGTTCCTAAGCACCCTGTCTGGTCAAGCTCGCTTTTATTTCCCCCCTCCCCTCTCCTGCCCTTCCTCACCAACGCAGGACATGCGGGTGATGTCCAGGCGGTAGCCATCAAAACAGTCGCAGGTGAAGCCCTCGGGAACGCGTACACAGCGGCCGTGGGCGCAGCCGTCCAGGATGCCGCATTCCTCGGCCTCCAGGCCCTCATAGGGCTCAGACAAGGCTCCTGCAGAGAACACGGGCAGCCTCAGACAGATCTCTGCGTTAGGTCACTTTGAGACTGGAGATAGGTCGCTTTGTCTCCTTCCTCCTTTGCCCCTGGCTTCCCATCCTAACCCGTCCTTCCCGCTCACAGACTGCAGGGGGCGCTGTGGCAAGACAGGGGACTATGTTCATTTTTCCCCTAGGTTTTGCTATACATCCTAAGGCTGGCCTCAAACTTGCAGCAGTCCTCCTGCCTCTGCCTCCCGAAGTGCTGGGATTACAGGCAAGAGTCGCCACTCCTGCTTTCCAGGTGCTTTTGTACATTTCTGACCCCGTGCGCCTCTGCCTTTGCTTTCAGCATACCCCTTCTTCTATTTTTTGGGTCTGTTTGGTTTCTCTGACCCGAACTGCTCACCTGTATAACCTCCACGCTCAGAGGACTCCTCAGGCTCTGGGAAGGAGCCACGGGTGTCTCTGGACCGGTAAGGCCAGCCAGTGCCTCGGCTGGGTGGGGCAGGCGCCTCAGACTCGCCATAGGGGCCGCCATCGTCCTCAAAGTCCGGCAAATCGAAAGGTGGGGTGCCATAAGGGGCCTCCCGGCGGGCAAAGGGTCCAGGAGGAGGGGGGTAGGGGTCGTAGGGTAACACAGGTGGCGGATACAGATCTGGCCCGTAGGGGAGGCTCTGATACGGTGGGCCTATATCTGGGCCGTATTCATAGGGGAGTCCAAAGCCACCTGGGCGCGCTGGGCCATAGGCAGGGGGGCGCAGCACGTTGCAAAGAGCTTCAAAGTCATCTGTGAACAGAAGCCAGGGCATATACCCCCCATCAGGACCCACCACCACTCACGGAACCTTCCCTGCCCAACAACAGAAGAGACGCTGGGAGGCTTGGGGGGAGGGTTGGGGAGCACGCGGAGCTGGAAAGGCAGAGCTAGGAAGGGGATCAGAGATCTTTGGGGGGCTGTGGTGGAGTCTTGGTACTCGTGTGTCAGGGGCCCAGGCAATAAGTGTTAACATCTGTTAGTGCTACGAACAGAAGAGTTACAAGGCAAATAGTGTGTGTGTGGGCAGCTGCTATTGAGATCCAAGAGTCCAGGAGTTTGGAGAGGGGTGCTTCACAGGTTGTGTCTTGAGGGTCTAGAACTCAGGAATTTAAGGTGAGAGACCCCAGGGCTGGACCTGTGGGACCTGCTGATTTGGGACTTGAGATATCTGTTGCTAACGCTTAGAAGTCTTTAGGATTGCGACCGAGATTTTGGGACAGGCTGCAGCACACGGAAAGATTCCAAGAGGTCCTTTGGGGTCACTGTAGGGCTGTGTGGTACCTGAGTCCTGGGCAGGGCAGAGGGCACAGTCCATGCCCCAGGCTTCGCCGTAGAGACAGCAGCACTCCGTGTAGGTGGCCTGCCTGTCCAGTCGTGGGCGGCTGCAGACGAGGTCAGGCCCCACTTCCTGCCAGCACACTCCCAGATTGTCATCTAAGGGCAACGACAGGTTGCGTCCGTGCAGATCGGCACCCCGGCCCTCCCACATAGGCCCAGCTCTATTTTCCAGAGGGTTCTGTGACATGGGGGCAGCTATTACCCTTCCCTGAGCGTTAGTTTTGTTTTGGTGTTTCAGGAAGGTCAGAGTGGCTCAGAATTTGTGGTCCTCCTTCACGTAAAAAAGGAGAGGAGGGGCTGGAGAGATGGCTCAGAGGTTAAGAGCACTATCTGCTCTTCCAAAGGTCTTGAGTTCAATTCCCGGCAAACCACATGGTGGCTCACAACCATCTACAACGAGATCTGGCGCCCTCTTCTGGCCTGCTGGCATATATGCAGGCAGGATATTGTATAAGTAATAAATAAATAAATCTTTAAAAAAAAAAAAAAAAAAAAAAAAAAAAAGGAGAGGAACTTGGGGCCCAAGAAATGTGTGTGGGTACACATGGCAAGAAAACGAAAGATTGAGGTTATCGCCAGGCCAGGTTACCTCAAAGGGAGCTGTAAACTCCTCTCATTGCACACCTGTAATTGCAGCCATTAGAAGGCTGAGACAGGAGATTTTCTATGAGTTCCAGGTCAGCCTGCCCGGACTACAAAATAATAGTGATTTGGAAAACAAAAAACAAAACAAAACAAAACAAAAAGTAAACCAGTTTGGGGAAGGCATTGTGGCTCAAGGCTTTCATCCCAGAGCCCTAGAGACAGAAGTAGGCGGGGCCTTCATGAGTTCCTGGCCAGCCTGGGCTACATAGTGAGCTGCTATATTAAAAATAAAATAAAATAAAATAAAAGCGAAGCAAGCAAAAAGTCAGACTCTGAGCCCGGTCAGGAGCTAGGGGCGTGGCCTTGGAGGAGTGCAAGGCTTCAGGCACTTGCTGGAAGCCAGGCCTAGTAATGTAGGGGCTGGGAGTCGGGGGTGGAGCTGGGCGGGCCCGTGGGCGGGGTTACCGAGGCTCTGGCTCTCGTTGGAGACGCAGCGTCGCCGGGAACCGTCCAGCACCAGTGGGGGCTCGCAGGTACAGTGGTAAGAGCCCACCGTGTTGACGCAGCGGCCACCTTCACAAGCCGGCTCCTCGTCGGCGCATTCGTCATTATCTAGGAAGGCATGGTGGGGAGGGAGGTGTTGGGGGCGTGTAGAGGTGGGGGGGAGAGCGGTTACCAGGATGTTCCCTTTCACATTTCCCCAGCTCACTGACAGGGTGATGGATGCGGTCTAGACTTCGGAAGGACTTCCTGCTGGGACGGCCACATTTCTATTTGGGGCTGGCACCGCCAGAGTTGGGGGAGGGCGATGGGGGGGGGGGGGGGGGGGGCTCGTACCAACACACTCCAGCCGCTGTGCGTGGTAGTAGAACCCGTTGCTGCAATAGCAAGAGTAGCCCGGGGCGGTGTTCACACACACGCCACTCTTGCACACCTGGTCCTGGAAGAGTTGGCATTCATCCACATCTGTAGGAAAAGGTGGAGAGAGGTGAGGGCGGCGGTGGGGGGTGTGGGGGGTGCGATCTGAGGGGAGCATGGGATAGTCAGTCACCACAGGGGAACACAGCAAAGGTACCCAGAAGCCGAGACAAGGAAAACTGGAACCAGAAGGCAGGTGAGGAGGAGAGAGAGAGAGAGAGAGAGAGAGAGAGAGAGAGAGAGAGAGAGAGAGAGAGAGAGAGAGAGAGAGGAGAGAGAGAGAGAGAGAGAGAGAGAGAGAGAGAGAGAGAGAGAGAGAGAGAGAGAGAGAGAGAGAGAATATGGAGCCAGGTATGTTGGAGCATGCATGAAATCCCAGCAGTCAGGAGGTGAACGAGAGTTTGGCAGAGGCAGGCGGATCGCTGTGAGTTCGAGGCCAGCTTGGTCTACAAAGTAAGTCCAGGCCAGCAAAGGCTAACACAGAGAAACCCTGTCTCAAAAAAACCAAAACCCAAAACAAACAAAAAAGAAAATGCTTGGCTAATCTGGGCTCCCTCACCCTCTACACAAAACCACAAATTAAGAAGGAGAAAAGAAAAGGATGGGACACCGGGGTGGTGCTGCTCCTGCTGCGGCTGAGGGTGGGTAGGGGCTGAAGTCCCTTACCTCTCCGGGCACTCAGGTCTCCGCTGGGCACCAGGTAGCCCCGGCCGTGGGGACACAACGACTGGTATTCAGCTGCACACAGAAGCAAGGATGAGGCAACTCAAGCCACCAGCCCTGTCTGATCCCTCTGGCTCTAGTCCGCCTACCAAGCGCTAAAGCCTCAATCCTAAATGCATCTCCTTTCCAGGCTCCATACCCTGTATTTCTTTCTTTCTTTTTGAGACAGGGTCTCTCTGTGTAGCCTTGGCTGTCCTGGACTCACTTTGTAGACCAGGCTGGCCTCGAACTCACAGCGATCCGCCTGCTTCTGCCTCCCCAGTGCTGGGATTAAAGGCGTGCGCCACCACCACCCGGCCCATACCCCTGTATTTCCACCCAGAGCTTGAGCCCCGTGTCTCCCCAACAGCCCATGCCCACCTGTCTCGGTGCCCGGGCACTGCTGGATGCGGCAGCCGCTGCCCCAGCCTTCACCCACAGTGCAGCAGCACTCCTGCCACGTCACATTTCGGGCCAAGATATTGTCACACGCATCTGGAGCTGCTGTGTCAAAGTAGCACTCCCTACGCCCGCTGCTCACCGGACCCTGCCTGGGAGGGCTCGGTCTTCGGGGTGGCGATGGGGGTGGAGGCCTGGCTGGAAGACCGGGGCTGGCAGGTGCGTGGGGCTGCGAGCCTGGGAATGTGCCTGAAGAAACAAATGACTTTAGGGCCGGGCAATGGTGGCGCACACCTTTAGTCCCAGCACTCGGAGGCAGAGGCGGGCGGATCGCTGTGCGTTCGAGGCCAGCTTGGTCTACAAAGCGAGTCCAGGACAGCCAAGGCTACATAGAGGAACCCTGTCTCAAAAAACAAACAGGGGCTGGAGAGATGGCTCAGCGGTTAAGAGCACTGACTGCTCTTCCAGAGGTCATGAGTTCAATTCCCAGCAACCACATGGTGGCTCACAGCCATCTGTAATGTGATCTGATGTGCATTGTATACATAATAAATAAATAAATCTTAAAAAAAAATACTAACTTTAAAAAACAAACAAACAGACAAACAAACAAATGACTTTAGCCAGCGTCTCCTACTCTCCTATGTCAGTGATGAGGGAAACACTGGCCACCAGTTTCAGAACAAGACCAGTTGGAGTCCCCTAGTTCCCTACAAAAAGGCCTGTGTGCCTATGACCCAAGCTGTTGCCATTTGTATGAGTGAATGGCCCCAGCACCCCAGAGTTCTCAGCAGAATAAACAATCTTCGCGCATGCTACCTGAGTCTGAGGAAGTTTTCTTTTTCTTTTCTTTTCTTTCTTTTTATTTCTTTATTGCATATGAGTGCTTTATCTGCAGCAGAGGGCATCAGATCCCATTATAGATGGTTGTGAGCCACCATGTGGTTGCTGGGAATTGAACTCAGGACCTCTGGAAGAGCAGGTGGTGCTCTTAACCACTGAGCCATCTCTCCAGCCCTAATTAATTATTATTTCGTAGGCCAGCCTTGCCAGAAACTTACAGAGATCCTCCCGCCTCACCCTCTAAGGGCTGGGACGACAGGTGTGAGCCACTCTGGCCAGGGTCATTTTGGCTACTCGGTCACTTTCTTCGCTAACACTATCTTGCCAGTCCCAGGTGTCCCCTCAGCTATCGGACAGGTGGGGACCGGTGATCTCTTGTGCTCTCCATGTGCCTCTCTGGGTCGTCACACACAGTTCGTCCCAGTCCAGGCTGGATCCAGCACATCCCCAACCGGGCATCCTCACGGCCTGCCCACACGGCTCTCAGATGTCACCCACCCACCGTCCCCTCCCGACTCAAGGCCCCTGCTTTGGCCCAGCCCTGTCCCCTCCTGCTCTGACCCTTCCACTCTGCAGCACTTTCCCATAGCATCCCCAGGGAGATTTCAAACTTTTTTGTTTTTGTTTTTGTTTGTTTGCTTGTTTGTTTTTCCAGACAGGGTTTCTCTGTGTTAGCCTTGGCTGTCCTGGACTCACTCTGTAGACCAGGCTGGCCTCGAACTCACGGCGATCCGTCTGCCTTTGCCTCCCGAGTGCTGGGATCACAGGTGCATGGCATCACACCCAATGATTTCAGACTCTTGGTGGAAACTGGTCTAGGCCGCTACATGCCCTGAGGAAAAGTCCAATCTTCTAAAGCAACTGCCTGGAGCATTAGTGAGGCACATCATCTGGGTATGTCTGTGAAGGCATTTTTTGTTTCAAAAGGACTTCCAGAAGACCCAGGGCAGCCTCGCAGGAGGGATAGGGCCCTGGGCTGAATACAACATCTCTTCTCATGATGGCCTGAGCATCTCCTTTTTTCCTCTGTCCGACTGTTATTAGCTAGGGATAGCTCTCTCTTCATTAGCTTTCCCCCCCACTACTTGTGCATACCAGGCAAGATCTTTATTGCTGAGCCACGCCCCCAGCCCCTCACTGGGGGATTCTAGGCAGGGGCTCTACCACTGAGCCACAGGCCCAGCCCCTCACTGCGGGATTCTAGGCAGGGGCTCTACCCCCGAGCCACACCCCCAGCCCCTCACTGGGGGATTCTAGGCAGGGGCTCTACCACTGAGCCACACCCTTAGCCACTCATTGGGGGATTTTAGGTAACTGTTCTACCGCTGAGCTATACTCCAGCCTTTCACTAGTGGGGTCTAGACAAGCACTCTGCCACTGAACTCTGTACACCTAGCCATCACTTACTTTCAATTTGAGGCAAGGGAGGCCTCACTAAGTGGCTCAGGATGTCATTGATCTCTCTTTGTATCCTTGCACTTTCAGTCCCATCTCATACTTTTGAGTAGCCACAGGCCTTACGGCACCTGGCTTAGCTCTCCATTGGACTTGGAGACCATCAGCACAGAGATTAAGCCGCTCTGCCTAACACGGTGTTCCGGATGCAGAGCAAGGGCCTGAACACACTGATTGCTCTATGTGGACCTCCCAAATGATGGAATCTAACAGAGTTCAGGTCAGGATCTAATTCCCTTGAATAGATCCAGTGTCCACGTCAAAGGCTGGAGCCTGCAGCTCAGTGCAGACCACCTGCCTGTTATCCACGTCATCCCGGATGTTCTGAGGGTGTTTGTATTTGTTTAAAGGAATAGCATTTAGCCGGGCCGTGGTGGCGCACGCCTTTAATCCCAGCACTTGGGAGGCAGAGGCAGAAGGATCGCTGTGAGTTCGAGGCCAGCCTGGTCTACAAAGTGAGTCCAGGACAGCCAAGGTTAACACAGATATACCTTGTCTCGAAAATAAATAAATAATAAAAAAACAAAAACAAAAAAGGAGAAAAGAAACAGGAGAATTAAAAGCTGGAAAGAGGGCTCAGCAGTTAAGGTTACGTGCTGCTCTTGCAAAGGAGTCAGTTAGGTCCTTAGCACCCATGTGCCTTCTGGGCACTCACACAGACTGCACAAACACCCACTCTCCACACACACACACACAAATAAATAAATAAATAAACAAACAAATAAATAAATAACTTTATAGAACCACTTTAAAGACTGAAATAAATAATTAAAAGCTTACAGAAACATATGACCAATGGAAGACACCAACAGATACACACACACAATACATAAACACACACATCACATACACAATACATACACACACACACACACAATACACACACCACACACACACCACACAGACACACACCACACACACACACACACACACACATGGTTGAGTCACAGGAGCAGTAGGCCTTTGTTCGGCAGACACATAAATCTTACCTGCAGAAGACCGTGGGGGAACACAGCGTCCAGTCATGGGGTCAAACTCCTCGGGGCTGGTGGGGCAGACACACAGGAAGGAGCCTTCAACATTTTCACACAGGGCGGAGCCACACACCCCCTGCAGCGTCTCACACTCATTCACGTCTGTGAACGGGAAATACAGCAGGCGGGAGTCCGTGTTATTAACTTCTGTGGTCGGAGAAGTCCAAGATTTTAAATATAACAGATGGGGCTGGAGAGATGGCTGCCCTTGCTGAGAACCTAAGCTCAGTTGCAAGCACCAGCACAGTGGTGGGTGTAACTCCAGTTCCTGGAGATCTGGTGCCCTCTTCTGGCCGCTGCAGGAACTGCATGCATGTGGTGCTGATAAACACTATACACATAAAATGAAAATAAAAATAAATCTTCACAGCCGGGCATGATGGCGCACACCTTTAATCCCAGCACTCGGGAGGCAGAGGCAGGCGGATCGCTGTGAGTTCGAGGTCAGCCTGGTCTACAAAGCAAGTCCAGTACAGCCTGGGCTACACAGATAAACCCTGCCTCAAAAAACCAAACCATCCAGGCAGTGGTGGTACAGGTCTTTAATCCCAGCACTCAGGAGACAGAGGCAGGCAGATCTCTGAGTTTAAGGCCAGCCTGGTCTACAGAGTGAGTTTCAGGAGAACCAAGGCTACACAGAGAAACCCTGTCTTGAAAAACAAAAACAACAAAACCCAAACAAACAAGAAAAGAAAACAACAAGCCCCCAAACCAATCCTCCCCTGCTAAAAAAAAAAAAACATTTTAATCTTTAGCCCAGGATGGTTTGGAACTCCTTATATAGCCCAGGCTGCCCTCAGACTTGTAGCAATCTTCCTGCTTCAGTCTCCTAGGGATAATATTTTTATTTATTTATTATTATGTATACAGTGCTCTGACTGCATGTACACCTTAGGCCAGAGATCAGATCACATTATAGATGGTTGTGAACCACCATGTGTTTGCTGGGAATTGAACTCAGGACCTCCGGAAGAGCCATCAGTGCTCTTAACCTCTGAGCCATCTCTCCAGCCCCCTCCTAGGGATAATATTAAAAACAAGCACCATTACACTTGGCTCACAATATAAAAAAAATTTAAAGATGTATTTGTGAGTGTGTCCGAATATGTTCGTTTAGTCTTGTTTTTCGAGACAGGGTTTCTCTGTGTAGCCTTGGCTGTCCTGGACTCACTTTGTGGACCAGGCTGGCCTTGAACTTACAGCAATCCGCCTGCCTCTGCCTCCCGAGTGCTGGGATTAAAGGCGTGCGCCACCACGCCCAGCTCGAATATGTTTGTATGTGCGCCGTGTTTGTGATTCCTGTGGAGACAGAAGATGCTAGACCCTTGGGAACTGGATTGTAGATGGTTGTGTGTCGCCACGTGACGACTGGGACCGGAACCCGCGTCCTCTGAAAGAGCAACGAGGACTATTAACTGCTCAACCAACTCTCCATCTCCTGGAATGGATATTTCTTAAAAGCCCAGACTCAACATGTTGTCTACTCTTCTTGTGGTTAGAAGCCCTAACTTTTTCCTTAGTTCTCTGAGCTTCCAAGTCCGCCCCAGGCAACGTGAGCACAGCCAAGTCTCCTCCACTGGAGCAGAACCAATCAGGATACGGCGATTCTCCGGGTCAGCCGCGGGCAGTGACCTCATCACGCCAATCAAAAGCAGTCTTGAGACTTCAGGTTCCCCCCCCCCCCACACACACACTTAGCTCTACCGCTGACAGCCCACCTGTCACAGCCAAAAAACAAACCCAGCAGAGGGAGACAGACAGCTTTGCTGCAGTTCTTGGCTCCAGTTACATGCCATTTTCACTCCTTTCTCTCAGCTGTTTTTTTCCTTAAATGTCTATGAGTGTCTGCTTGTGTGTGTGTGTGTGTGTGTGTGTGTGTGTGTGTGTGTGCGCGCGCGCGCGCGCGCGTGCGCGCACCTGATGCCCTCAGAGATCAGAAGATGGCATCCTATCTTGGAGTTACAAACAACTGTGAGTCACTACGTGGGTGCTGGGAACTGAACCTGGTTCCCGTCAAGAGCAGCAAGTGCACTTTAAAAATAACACATATGGGGTTGGGGATTTAGCTCAGTGGTAGAGCGCTTGCCTAGCAAGTGCAAGGCCCTGGGTTCGGTCCTCAGCTCTGGGAAAAAAAAAAAAAAAAAAAAGACAAAATAACAAAAGGACCAAAAAATAAAATAAAAATAACACATATTTTAGCCAGACGGTGGTGGTGCACCTTTAATCCCAGCACTCAGGAAGAAGAGGTAGACATTAGAGGCCAGGACAGCCAGGGCTACAAAAAGAAACCCTGTCTCAAAACCAAAATAAATAAACATGAAATAAAACAGATACGCGTTTGGCGGGGAATGGTGGCACAGGTCTTTAACCCCAGCTCGCAAGGGCTGAGGCAGGTGGCTCCATGTGAGTATAAAGGTAGACAGTGAGTTTCAGGCCAGACAGAGTTAGACGGCGAGATCCTGCCTCAAGAAGCAAGGAACACACACAGACACATTTGGGGGCGGGGGAGATGGCGGAAGACCCAGGTTCTTTCCCAGCACCCAGTTGGCAGCTCATAGCTATCCAGAATTCCAATTCCAGGGGATCTGCCACCTTTCCTCTAGGCATCAGGCGCACGCGTGCTACGCAGACACACACCCAAGCAAACCATACACATAAAATAAATAAACAAATCTGTATATCTGGGCTGGAGAGATGGCTCAGAGGTTAGGAGCGACGCGTGCTCTTCCAAAGGTCCTGAGTTCAGTTCCCAGCAACCACATGGTGGCTCACAGCCATCTATGATGTGATCTGATCTCTGGCCTAAGGTGTACATGCAGTCAGAGCACTGTATACATAATAAATAAGTAATTAATTAATTAATTAATAAAATGTGATCTGATGCCTTCTACTGGCCTGCAGGTATGCATGGAGGCAGAGCACTGTATAATAACATATACATAAATCTAAAAAATTTTTTTTAAAAATCTGTATATTTATCTACACACCTACACACACACACACACACACACACACAGCCCTGCCTGTCCTGGAACTCTCTCTGTAGACCAAGCTGACGTCAAACTCAGAGATTCCCCTTCCTTTGCTGCCCAAGTGCTGGCGTTAAAGGTGTGGACCACCTCCTTCACCCGGCTATATAGTGTTTTTTTTTTTTTTCAATCAACTATGCATGCATGTGTGTCTATGTGTGGGTGTGTGTATGTGAGTGCAGGTACCCTCAAAGGCCAGAGGTGACAGATCCCATGCAGCTGGAGTTACAGGCAGTTGTGAGCCTCCTGACACGGCTGGGAATCAAACCGTCCTCTAAAACAGCAAGGCACGCCCTTAACCACTGGGCCGCTCCTTCACTTCCTAACACGTCCTCATGGGTTAATGGTAGAATGCTTAACTACCATGCATAGGGCCCAGGTTCCATCCCCACTGCTGCAAGAAAAGGAAGTGGCGGGGGAGAAGGCAACAGCCACAACAAAACAAAAACAAGCAAAGCCACTGAGAAATGTTACTTTAAGGCCAGTCGGGCTACATAGTAAGAACCTGTCTCAGCTGGGCGGTGGTGGCGCACGCCTTTGATCCCAGCACTCAGGAGGCAGAGGCAGGCGGGTTGCTGTGAGTTCGAGGCCAGCTTGGTCTACAAAGTGAGTCCAGGACAGCCAAAGCTACACAGAGAGACCCTGTCTCAAAAACAAACAAACAAACGAACAAAACAAAAGAATACATTTTAACACACACAAAACAAACAATCAAAAACCTAGTTGAAGCCAGGCATGGTAGCATACGCCTTTAATCCCACACTCAGGAGGCAGAGGCTGGCGGATCTCTGAGGCAAACCTGGTCTAAAGTCTGAGTTCCAAGACCGCCAGGGCTACAGAGAGAAACTCTGTATCAAACAAAACAAAACAACAGCAGCTAACTGAGGGGCAGGAGAGATGGCTCAGTGGTTGAGAACAGTGGCTGCTCTTGCAGAGGTCCCAGGGTTCAGTTCCCAACACCCACATGGTGGCTCCCATCCATCTATAACTCCAGTTCCAGGGCCACCCAATGCCCTCTTCTGACCTTTGTGGACACCAGGTACAAACATGGCCCATATAAATACATGTAGGAAAACTACTCACAAAATAAAATGAATAAATCTTAAAACAAAAACTCAAAAACTAACTGAGTAAGGATTCTGTCCCTTGATTCTTTTTGTTTGGAGACAGGATCATGCTTTGTCACCCAGGCTAGCCTGGAGCTTGCTTTGCTTTTGGTTTTGTTTGGTTTTTGGTTGTTTGAAACAGGGTTTCTCTGTGTAGCCTTGGCTGTCCAGGACTTGCATTGTAGACCAGGCTGGCCTCGAACTCACAGTGATCCACCTGCCTCTGCTTCCCAGTGCTGGGATTAAAGGCCTGCGCCAACACTGCCCAGCTAGCCTGGAGCTTGCTATGTAGCTCAAGGCTGTCCTCGAACTCACAACGACCACCTTGTTTTTGCCTCCCAAATGTTGGCACTACAGAAGCGAGCCACCACGCCTGGCTCAGTACGACAGTTTTAACTGGTATTTCTCGGACCCAGAACTAATTCTGCAACCCTAGAGCTCACATTTCTCCAGGAGAGTGAAGGAGGGCAGGGATGGACCAACCTCTTCCCTCGCTGGTCTCACCCACCCCTGCAGTGGCCCCTTACCCACGCAGTGACGCCCATCGCGTGCCCCCTCGTAGCCTTGGTCGCAGACGCACTGGAAGGAGCCAGGCAGGTTCTGGCACATGGCATGGGCCCCGCAGAAGGACCGGTTCCGGCACTCGTCCACATCTGCAAGCATTGGCAGTCGGTTTCAATAAGGTCATCTCTAAACCTCGAATCCCCTCCACACTCCACCCACTACCCCGTGACCGCCCACCTTGGCACCCGCCCCCTGGTGTGGGCTGATAGCCAGGGTCGCAGGCTGGCACGCAGCGGTAGGAGCCAGGGGTGTTCTCGCAGCGCTGCGCGCCACAAATGGCAGAGCCGTATTCTTGGCACTCGTCCACATCTGCAACAGAGGAAGGAAGAGCAGAAAGGAAAAGAGTCAAAGGGGGGAGGGGACGGTGGGAGGCGGGGAGCGGGGGCGCGGGTCCTAATGCCACTTCCAGGGGCCAAGATCGAGAAGTCCCTGAGCCTGGTACTGGGCGAGTCTAGTAGCTCTTACGTCCTTGCGGCCGTTTCTCAAACAGCTCACACGGGGCCCCACCTCGGAGGCCTTTGTTCATACTGTTCTCTCTGCCAGATGCGTCCCCATAACTACGTGGACGGCGTGGTCCTTACCGCTCCTTTCATCGATATATCAAAGTTAAGGCCACTTACTCAGTCACCCTGAGCTATATCCCTTCTCCCACTGTTATCACGTCTGCCCGTTTCTTTTTCTTTTCTTTTTTTCTTTTCTTTTTTTTTTTTTTTTTTGGTTTTTCGAGACAAAGGTTTCTCTGTGTAGCCTTGGCTGTCCTGGACTCGCTCTGTAGACCAGGCTGGCCTCGAACTCACAGCGATCCGCCTGCCTCTGCCTCCCAAGTGCCGGGATTAAAGGCGTGCGCCACCACGCCCGGCCGCTTCCTTCCTTCCTTCCTTCCTTCCTTCCTTCCTTCCTTTCTTTTGTTGAGAATTTCACATGAATTCTGTATTTACATCACTTCCACGGATTCTTCTCAGTGCTCCGATTAATCTGCCGTCCTCCCCACACCCTTCCAAATCCTTGGCCTCTACTTCCTCATTTGCCTGTTTACTTGTTTATTTATTAGCAAAGTATCTAGGTAGTCCTGGCTGGCCTGGAACTCATTACGTAGACCAGGTGGACCTCGAATTCCAACCTCTGCCTTCCTCTGCCTCTGCAGAGGTGACTAACGCTATATGCCACCACGCCCAGTTTATTTTTCTTCAATTTTCAATTTTGTCAGAGTCTCGTGTGGACCAAGTTGGCCTCGAATCCTCCGTAGCCAAGGATAACTTTAAGCGCCCCCTCCCTCTTTTGCCTCCACCTCCCAATTACTGGGATCGTAGGAACGGATGCCACCCTGGCTACCTAGTCTCCTTTTAAAGTTAGCATTAGTTTTTATTTAGGGCCACATAGCTTAGGCTATTGGCCGAGGGTGACCCTAAATTTTGGATCCTCCAGCCCTCCATCTCTTAAATGCTGAGACCACAGGGCAGCACTCAGTCTCCGCATTTATCTAGTGCCTATCCCCCGGCATGGTGCACTCGAGGCAGGCACCCCACCAACTGAGGGGCCTTCTCTGTCTCACATCCTCTTTCTTAGGCCCGCTTAAAGCTGGCCGTGGAGGAGGCCTATGCTTGTGATTCAGAGGCATGCGTTCTGGTGCATGGCTAGAATTCAGCACCAGGAAGGCTGCGGCAGGAGGATTGCTGCAAGTTCCAGCCAAGTATCATATTCTACAATAGTGAATTCCAAGCCAGCCAGTGCTACACACACACACACACACACACACAGAGAGAGAGAGAGAGAGAGAGAGAGAGAGAGAGAGAGAGAGAGAGAGAGAGAGAGAGAGAGAGAGAGAGAGAGAGAGAGAGAGAGAGAGAGAGCCTGGACCACACAGCACAATACTGTCTCAACAAAACAACACCCCTGACAATTTATATGTATATATAAAAAAATCACTGTGTAGACAGTGACCATCCTGCAATGCAAATTCTACACCAACAGGGATTTCTGTGTGTCAAGGCATCAACAGCACCTGGCATACAGAAAGGGCCTCATAGCCGGGCGTGGTGGCGCACGCCTTTAATCCCAGCACTCGGGAGGCAGAGGCAGGTGGATCGCAGTGAGTTCGAGGCCAGCCTGGTCTACAAAGGGAGTCCAGGATGGCCAAGGCTACACAGAGAAACCCTGTCTCGAAAAAACAAAAAAACAAAAACAAAAACAAAAAAAACCCACAAAAAACAGAAAGGGCCTCAAAGTTACCTGTGCAACAATTCCTGAATTTATTTACACAGTTACCCCCCCCATATTAGCTCAGAGAGGGCAGGTCCCCTCCCCAAGACAGGGTTCCTTGGTGTAGCCTTGGCTGTCCTGAAACTCGCTCTGTAGACCAACCAGGCTGGCCTCGAACTCACAGCGATCCGCCTGCCTCTGCCTCCCGAGTGCTGGGATTAAAGGCGTGCGCCACCACCGCCCAGCTGAGGGCAGGAGTTTCTGTTTTGTTCATTTCCTGCTCTGGCCACAATGTTTGGCACTCGGTGGCTGTGTATTGAATTCTTGGTCATTAAGGACTGAGAACTTGGGAAATGAGGTGTTTGTGGGTCAGAGGTTTAGCCGCTGGGAAGAGAATGCAGCTCATAATAATTTTGTTTCATGGACTATAGAAAACGCTGATCCAGGGGCCGGAGAGACGGCTCAGAGGTTAAGAGCACTGACTGATCTTCCAGAGGTCATGAGTTCAATTCCCGGCAACCACATGGTGGCTCACAACCATCTCTTCTGGCCTGCAGGCAGAATGCTGTATACATAATAAATAAATCTTTAAAAAAGAAAAAAAAAGACAAGAAAAAAAAAAAAAAGAAAGAAAGAAAGAAAGAAAATGCAGATCCACACGGCACCTCTTCCCTCAAAATAGATACAGCAATTAACTAAGGGGGAGGGTTTCTAGCGGGCCCTGATTCCTGATAAGAGACCCCAACGCCATAAGAAAACAGACACACAGCACTGGCTAATTTCCTCCGCCAGAGAGCAATGAGGAGGGAAAGGAAGTGTTAGCGGTGGAACCTTTCTTTCCAGGTTTTTGTGACATGGCATTTCTCCTCTGGCTCTCAGGGGAGCAGACTCCCACAACCTGTCACAGAGTTGGGAGTCGGGGGTAGGGGTGCGGATCTGTCTTACCATCACAGGTTCCCTCTGGGCCAGGGTGGTACCCAGGATCGCAGTCCCGCACACAGCGGTAGGAGCCCGGAGAGTTTTCACAGCGCTGAGACCCGCACAGGGATGGTCCCCGTTCACGACACTCATCAATGTCTGAGGATGAAGGAGAGGAGTCGTAAGAGGGAAGCCCCACCCCCACCCCCCATCCTCCCACCCCCATCCCTTCACTCCCACCCCCTGGAGCCAAAGAGGGTGCAGGAGAGTGAGGAGAGAGAAGCAGAGGGGAGGGGAAAAGAGGAAAGGGCGTGAGACGAGCCGGGAAGGCAGGAGAAACAGGGAAGCCGCAGGATGAGGCCTTCACCAAGGCAGGAGGCAAGATCTGGGCCAGCCCGGTGTCCGGGAGGGCAAAGGCACTCGAAGGAGCCGTCAGTGTTGGTACAGATACCGCTCTGGCAAAGGTCCTCCTCACTGCACTCGTCCACGTCTGGAAGACAAGGGGGACATCGGAAACCCAGGCCCACCTCCTCCTCCGCCTAATAGTCTAAGACACGCCCCCTCCAGCTCTCCCATCTGGACTCTCCAAGCTTCAAAGCCCTGAAGGCTTCACCCAATCTGTTCTAGGCCCCGCCCACTGCCCAAGGAGGTCCTTCCTGATTGCTACCCAGCTGTCAGACTCCAACTTTTCCTGACAGGTCCTCTTCTTCCTCCTTTCCCTGCCGTGAGCCCGCCCTTTCAGCGCTCAGATACAGCCTGGGGACTGACCTACACAAGATGCCCCGCGAGGTCCAGGGCGGTAGCCAGGGGCACAAGTGCAGACAAAGGAGCCTTCCGTGTTGAGGCACTCGCCGTGCGGGAAACAGAAGTCACCTTCCAGACACTCATTAATATCTAGGGCACACAAGAATCAGGGATGGAGCCGGGCAGTGGTGGCGCACGCCTTTAATCCCAGCACTCGGGAGGCAGAGGCAGGCGGGTCGCTGTGAGTTTGAGGCCAGCCTGGTCTACAAAGCGAGTCTAGGACAGCCAAGGCTAACACAGAGAGACTCTGTCTCAAAAAACCAAAAAACCAACCAAACAAACAAACAACAACAACAACAAAATCAGGGATGGACCCTTGGTCTCCCCGCCCCCCCCCGAAGTAAACCCCACCCATGAAGCTGTCACCCTGACACACAAGTCACAACCTTGAAGATTAAATTGCTCTGAAATCCATTACTCTCAATTCATTTCACATCTCCAATGGGCTTTGCCCAAGATTCCTGGCCCTACTCCCAGGCTCTCACGCCCGGTCAGCCAGCTAGCTAGCTCACCTGCACAGGGCCCAGGCCGACCCGAGGGCGACCGGTACCCTGGAGCGCAGCTGCAGTGGAAAGAGCCTTCCGTGTTCGTGCACTGGCCGTGGAGACCGCAAGGGGTGCCTGAAGTGCATTCGTCCACATCTGTGGGAGCGGGTTGGGAGCTCAGAAGGGGTTGGTGGGAACGTTGGGAAAGGGGCTCGAATGGGGCACAGAACCTTCCAGGCTTAGAATGCCTAGGGATATGGGTACCTGAGACTACCTCTACCGGGGTTCCTGGGGTCAGGGAAAGGAATTTGGGGGGCAGAAATGAACTAGGGTAAGGGGTGAGGCGGGGTATCATGAACTAGGATTACTGGAGATTTTTGCTGAACAAATGTGTCAAAGTTGGCTGGAGTCAGAGGTTACAGCCTGTTGTGAGGGGGTGAGTGTCAGGGTCAAGGGTCATGCACCCAATTAAATCCCAAGGAAGAGATTCTGAGCAGGGGTGCAGTCGGACGGTGACCCAGAATTAAAAAAAAAAAATAATAATAAAAAGGTCAGGATTGTAATCTTTGTTGTTGTTTTGTTCTTGGTTTTGTTTGTTTTGGCACAATCAAATTTAGGGTCACAGGCCACATTTAGGGCCAGGAATGTATTATTTCTGAGAGTCAAGGTCAGCTGGTTGTCAGCAAGGGTCAGGTCAGCACCAAAATGCCCCAGTTGAGTCACGTGTTCCTAGGCTACAGAGACAGGAGTTACCCAGGGTGGGTCAGGGGGGACATGGACTCAGAGTCAAACTTGGGAGTTGCGGTCCACGAAAAGAGATCGAGGTGCAGGTCAAGTTAAGGTCATCGATCAGGTCAAAGGTCAAAATCTGAGTGGTCATGGGGGCTGGAGAGATGGCTCAGCAGTTAAGAGCACTGTCTCCTCTTCCAGAGATCCTGAGTTCAATTCCTGTCAGCCACGCGGTGGCTCACAACCATCTGTACTGAGATCTGATGCCCTCTTCTGGCCTGCAGTTAGAGCACTCATATACATAAAATAAATAAATCCTAAAAAACAACACACATACACACACACACACACACACACACACACACACACACACACACACACCTCTGAGTGATCAGGGTTAAGATACAGGTCCCACCAAGGCCAGCCTTTAATTCCAGCACTCAGGAGGCAGAGGCAGGCGGATCGCTGTGAGTTCAAAGCCAGCCTGGTCTACAAAGTGAGTCCAGGATAGCCAAGGCTACACAGGGAGACCCTGCCTCAAAGAAACCAAAAAGAAAAGAAGAGAAAAGAAAAGAAAAAAAAAAAAAAGATACAGGTCCCAGGTCCCATCTAGACCCGTCTCACCAATGCATCTGCCACGGTGCAGATGGTGGCCAACAGGGCACGCCCGGCACTGGAAGGAGCCTGGTGAGTTCACACACTCCTGCCCAGGGCACGCCAGGTGGTTCTCACACTCGTCCACATCTGGAGAGTGGGGGGTGAGAGTAGTCTTGAGGAAGTGGCCCCATGCCTCCTCACCCGGCCCCACGCCTCCCTCCCTCCCCGGCCTCACCCTCGCACTCGGAGCCGGCAGAATTGGGTTGGAAGCCTGCAGGGCAGACGCACTTGAAGCTCCCTTCTGTGTTCTCACAACGGCCGTAGGCGCAGGGCGAGGGGCTCCGGGCACACTCATCCACGTCTGGGCAGAAGAGGCAGCTCAAACTGAGGAACAGGTCTGCGCCCCCTCCCCACTGCCATCCCCACCTACCCCCAACACTCCATCTCCTGCTCTAGTCCATACTGGCCTGAAACTCACACTAATCCTCCTGCTTCGGCCTCCTTAGTGCTAGAATTACAGACAGGAAACACCTTGTTAACCAGCAGTCCTTTTTTTTTTCCCTTCCCTTCCCTTTTCTTTCTTTCTTTCTTTTGAGACAGGGTTTCTCTTTGTAGCTCTGGTTGTCCTGGAACTCACTCTGTAGACCAGGTTGGCCTCCAACTCAGAGATCCACCTGCCTCTGCCTTCCAAGTGTTGGGATTAAAGGCCTGCGCCACCCTTCACCCCACCCCTGCCCCTGCACCCCAACCACAGGCTGCATCCCACTCTTGAGCCAGCCTTCTGAGCCTTGCTAGGCTGCTTCCTCCTTCCAGGAGGACAAAGTCAAACCCTGTTCACCCAATTAATAGTCTTTCTAGCTGCTGGGGAGACCGTGATAGTGCCTTGTGTTCCTAAATAAACACTTCTTTTTAAAATTTAAACGGGAGGAGGAGTAGGCATTGATTATAGGTAGACGCCCTTAATACCAGCACTCAGGAGGCAGAGGCAGAAGGGATCATGAGTTCAAGGCCACTATGTGAGGGAAAGGTGCACTCTCAGTTGGAAGGAAGGGAAGAAGACATAATTTGCCCAGACTTTTCCAGCTTTCTCAACACTCCACTTACTCGGCCTCTGTCACTGAGCCCATTCTAAGTAAGGCCTCTCTACTTCCAAGTAATGTCTCTCTCCATGCCGCACAGCGAGCCGAGGTGCTGCAGGCATGGGCCCAGCACCCTCACCTTGGCAAGGGGCCCCTGGTCCTCGGGAGCGGAAGCCAGCTGGGCAGGCACAGTGGAAGGAGCCCGCGGTGTTGTCGCAGCGGCCTGGCCCGCAGGGCGGAGGCCGTTGGGCACATTCATCCACATCTTCTTCACACGCCGAGCCGCGGAAGCCAGGCGGACAAACACAGCGGAAAGAGCCCGGCAGGTTTTCGCAGGCTCCGCGGCCACAGAGGCCTGGGCTCTGGGTGCATTCGTCCACATCTGCTTGGAGCAAGCAAACCCCCGGGGGGGGGACGACGATGTCTCTGGTGTGATCACGCCTCCTCACCCCCCCCCGCACCCCCCATCCCCCCAGAAACACCATGCTACCTGCATGAGCTCAATCACTTTTTCTTTCCACCCTCCCTTATCTTGTTTTCCAGCATATTCTGGTTCTTCATCTTCCACCAATCCTAACCGAGTTGTATGGTTGGTTCCAGTAATTCTGCCTCTCGGGTCCCCATGAACGGGGCTACATTTATCTTCCGTAACTCAGCCCCCGCCCCTCCCCAATCACATCTCCATCTGATCCGGGTCATTTGGCTTTCGGATCCTGGTCTACATTCCTGCCCACCCCCCCCCCCCCCGCCCTCCATCAGTAGGCCTTCCTTTGCTCCATTGCTCAGTTTCTCCAACCTCATCTCACTGTACTTTAACACTCTTCTTTTCTGTCCCCCTCCCAGAGCCTCACCCTGGCAGCTGGCTCCGTGCGGCGCTGCCTGGTACCCGGCTGGACACACACATAGGAAACTCCCTGGCGTGTTCTCGCAGCGCCCGCGGTCACACGGCGGCGGCACGCGGTGGCACTCGTCCACATCTGTGGGCAGAACCCAGAGGCTAGGACTGTGGCAGACAGACACAACAGTCCCTGAGGGACAGGAGGCCAGGGGAGGAGCGACAGGGGGCAGGGCAAGGGCGGGGCGAAAGCTAGGACCAGACCAAGCCTGGGGGCGGAGCCAATGAGGTAGGCGGAGCTACCCACTCTAGGGTAGGCTTAAAAGCAAAGGCGGTGCGCGATTCTCCGAGGTTTAGTACCAGGGCTGGTTGGGCCGAAGCTGGGAGCAAGATCGTGGGAGGGGACAAATTCGGAGAGAGCAAGGATCTGGGCAAAGGCAAGGGAGGGAAAGGAAGTCAGGGACAAGGCCAGAGAAGGAAGGGGCCGTTTGGGGTGAGAGCTGGAGTGGAATCAGGGGTCGTTGTCAGGTTAAGCGCAGAAATTGGAGAACTTGAACAGGGCCTGGGGGGGGCGGGGTGTCGGGGGGCGGGCGGGAGCTAACCCAAGACAGGGAGGGCGGAGCTAGTGAGAGCACAGCTAGGATTTTGCACAAAAGCTACAGCGCACTGAAAGGAAGGGCCAGGTTAGGTGCAGAGCAGGGGTGGAGCCTAGCTGATCTTGGAGGCGAAGACGCGAGCCGGCATAAGCTGTTCTGAAGAGAAAAGATCCAAGCGGGAGAGCAGCCCGGGGGCTGGACGGGCGGGATTCTCACCCAGGCACTCTGCACCCCTCGGGCCTGCTCGGAAGCCGGTGCCGCACACGCAGCGAAAGCTCCCCGGTGTGTTCTCGCAACGCCCAGGAGCACAGGGCGTAGGAACGCGGCGACATTCATCTATGTCTGAGGACAAGGAGCAGCTAGTTACGTGGTGGCCAGGCAGAGGACTCTCCACCCCAGGCCCCGGGCTCCGCTGAAGCCCCTCTGCCCAGCTCACCGATGCAGCGACTGCCCTGGGGACCGAGCCGGAAACCTGGGTCGCACACACAGGTGTAGCCACTTGGCCGAGGAACGCAGCGTCCGGGACCACAAACTTGGGGATTTCGCTGGCACACGCTGGAGGACGGACCTGGGGAAGCCAGCGAGGCAGGTTCCCACAACTCTGAACTTTCTGTCCCTTCCATCCCAGAATAGTTCCCTTAGTTCCTCTGGCGGGGGGGGGGGATCATGTTGTCATTTACTCTTATTATCTGTTAGAATTGTGTTACAGTCTGTCTACCTGTGATGTCACTGTTTACCTGCCAGGGGGCGTGGCCCTGCCCTGGGCCATATAAAAGACTTCCTCCACGTGGCTAACCCACCTCTCTACTTTCCTCTTTTTTTTTTTTTTTTAAACCTTTCTCTCTCTCTACTTTTTTTAAAAATCTTTTTACCTCTCTCTACCTTTCACTACTTCTTTATTTTTCTCTCTCTACTTTTCTATCTCTTTCCTACTTTCTCTGTCTCTCTTCTCTCTCTCTGGGGTACCCCTTCCCCCTTTCCTTCTCCCCCCCCCATTTTCATCTAATAAAATCTGTATCACATAATATCTGCCTGGTACCTTATATCCTAACATCCACATTAATATATATATATATATATATATATATATATATATATATATATATACACATATATATATATATATATATATATATATATATATATATATAAAACAATCTCTGCCTGGATCCGCCCACAATGACACTCACATATCTCATACTCCAGGTGTATTTTCTTGATGCCCGTTTTTCAGGATAGGAACCCGTGTCTCGGGATTTAGCTGTTTGCTCATTTAGCAGAAAACTGGAGCCTAGCTGTAACTCTCGTACCCAAGGGAGCCGCTGCTCAACTCTGCAAATTCCTACCTGGCCTCATCCTTCCTTATCTCTTTCCCAGCACCTTCGCTCTGAAGCCTTTCCCCACAGAAATTCACAGTATCTTGGCTAACACCCTAAGCTTCCTATGACACCTGATTCAGGAATCTCTGGACCGGTCCAAGCAGGGATGCTGGGTAGCGGAAATTCAGGCCGAGGCCGGGGTTCAGGCCGAGGCCGGGGTTCAGGCCGAGGCTGGGGTTCAGGCCGAGGCCGGGGTTCAGGCCGAGGCTGGGGTTCAGGCCGAGGCTGGGGCTCAGGATGAGGCTCAGGCCGACGAGTGGGCAGAAAGCCTGGTAAAGAAAGAGCATCTGAATGAAGATCTTAATTTTGGTTTTTGCTCCCAGCCCCCCGACCCCTCCCCTCCTTTCTGTCTGCTTTAAGCAGCACTCGGAAAATGTCACCCGCTCCCTCTGGGAGTCATCTTACCAGTGGATGGTCGAGCAGTGGCTGGTGGGGCCCGTGGATGAGTGAAGGGCATCCGGGGTAGATCGTGGTTCAGGGGTCTGGTGTTGTAACGAAGGTCGGAGGCTGAATAGTGGTACCCAGGGCCAGCTGGACAGATCTCCCGGAAACCCTCTGGGAACAAGGCCAGGAGAGGAGACCAAGTGAGCTCTTAGTTGTGAGCAGGGCTTAGGAACAAAGCTTGACCTGAGTTAGTGTCAGGAGTCTGCCTTATATGCTGGATGGACCGACCGAAAAAATAACATGTTTGAGAAGCCACTGAGAGGTTTCCTCTTTTGAGAGGGTGGCCATCTGTTCTGGTCACCTAACTTTAAAGTGGTGTGTCTCGGGATGGGTGTGGCTAAGGGCGTGGCTTTGGAGGTGAAGTCCAGGACCATGCACTCCAAAGTCAGTGGCCAGAGAAAGTGAGTATAAGAATTTGAACGCTAGAGAGACCCTGTCTTGAAAAGAAAGAAAGAAAGAAAGAAAAGAAAAGAAAAGAAAGAAAGAAAGAATTCGAACGCTGTCTGGAGGTTAAGGGGTCAGAGGATGTGGAGCGGTGACCAAGGTTTGAAGCCGCTGTGGGCGGGGCCTATACGGAGTCTGGGTGTGTCTGTTAGGAAGGGATGGATGACGTGGAAGGACTAACTAGCTCACCTGAGCCATAGGGAGGGCAGAGCTGGCAGCCCCGGCCCCAAGCCTTGCCCACACGGCTACAGCAGCAGATCTGTTTGGTGATATTTCGGAGAATGGGCAGCGAGCATCCGCCGTCGTGCAGCACTCGGTAGCAGGGCCCCTTGGCTTCCGAGATCACGTGTTGGGCTGGGGGGGATGGGAGGAAATTCTTGAGGGACTGGTGGGAAGTACGGGGGAGGGGGCGGGTGGGGGGCTGTCGCGGGACTGGTCCCAGAGAGGATTTGGTGAGTGGGTGGGAGGAGCGTTTAGGGAGGTCTGGGGAGGGGGGGTCTGAATGAGAGCTGAGAGAGCCCAGGGCTTGAAGTAAGACATAAGTATAAGAATCTGAACGCTGTCTGGAGGTTAAAGGGGTCAGAGAATTTGGAGGTCTTTAAAGGAAGTCAAGATTCTGGGAGTCTGGGGTGTGTGGCTGTAAAACGTGTTGGGGGGGGAGGCCTCTGAAATTATCGCCAGAGACCTGTCTGAAGGTCCAGGATTAACCCGAAGGGGGCGGGGTTGAAAGTCTAGAAGGGGGTTGGAGTATCTGAGGGAATTAAGGATCCAGGGAATATTCTGGGATGTCGTCTGAGGAGGTCAGGAGCGATTTGGGAGCAAGCCTCAGAAACCTCCCCTCCCCCCCCCCTTTTTTTTTTGTGGCTCACAGATACAGCTGCTGCGGGAAGAGTCCAGCAGGAAACCATCCGGACACACACACGTGTAGCCGCCACGAGTGTTGGCACACTCCCCGTGCTGGCAACGCCCACCTGTGGCGCACTCATCCACGTCTGCAAGAGCGGAGGATTTTTTTTGTTTTTTGGGGGTTTTTCTTTTGGCTAGTTGGGACAGGGGGCGGGGGGAACTACTACATCCCTGGCAGCTCCGCCTAGTAAGATGAGCCCTCCGCCCCCAGCCGTGCCTTACCTAGGCAGGATCCGTTAACTCTCTCGAAGCCGGTTGGACAAGGTCCATTTGGGCCGCCCACACGGTTGGAGTTCCCTATGGAGAAAGGAGGAGAGCGGCAGGGACAGGTTGGCAGATAGGTAACCAAGCGGTTTTTGTATTTTTGTTTTTTAGTGAAAGATGAAGTGGGAAGGGCTAAAAAGAGTGAGGTGTGGCTTGAGTACGGACTCAGCCTCCCTGAGGCAGCTCAGTGGGTAACTTCGGAGGGTCCAGAAATGCGTAGATGAGACAAAAGCCGACTGAAAAGCGTGACCAAAGTCAGAAAACGGGGTAAATGGACTGAACGGCATGGAAAAAACTTAGGATAGATATTACTCCCATGACGATGTAAGCACAGCTAGAATTTGTGACTGAGATTTATCTGTACCCGGAGAAGAGGCTAGGTTTGGGGGACAACCTGGGGCTTACCCAGGTGTTCGGCGCACGGCTGACAATCGTGAACACCCCAGGCCAAGCCCTCCCCTCGGCAGCATACTTCCTGAGTCCGGAGCCCCGGCAGCGGGGACGCACACTGTTGGGAGAAGCGATGCGTGAGCGCGCCCCCGCGTGGTTGCATGCTTTAGGGGGTTACCCTAACCTCCCCCCACGGCTCCCCCACCCCACCCCGCGCCCCCCGACCCCCGGGGTCTGTTCTCACTTCGCTTCCGCGCAGTTCCCTGAAACAGTAACCGAAGCCGGAGGCATCTGAGTAGCCGTCCTCGCGCGGCGCACTCTGTGCCAGCACAGTGTAGGGCGCCGCCGCCTCGGCCCTTGCAGCCGCTTCAGCCCTGGCTAGGGCTTCAGGGTTCGCCTCCTCCCAGGGGCCCGACACACGTTCCACCTGGTGCACCACCACCGAGGCCTCCTGAGGGTGTTCCACATGCACGCTCACCATCGATGCTACGCCTGAGCAGAGCGAGATGGTCATTGGGATACGTGTACAGGAGCCCCGACTTGCTGGGCGTAGATTGGAGAGATGAGCTGAGGATGGGTACTTGATATTTGGGTGGCTTGGGCGGGGGTGGGGGGTGGGGTGGGGGTGGCGTGAGGTCGGGAGGTGGTAATGTTATATGGTTTGCAATTCTTAAGTGATCCTCTTGACTCTGTGTCCCGTGTGGCGGGATTACAAGCGAAAGGCACCAGACTTGGTTTGGGAGGGTAGCCGAGAAGGCAACACGCTTGGTCAGAGACCGGTCAGGTTCCTGAGCAAAAGCGGGATCAGAGGCCCTTTGGCTAAATTCTCCTCACCGTGTTCGTCATCGCGGTGGTTGGCTAGTGGCATGGTGTACACGGAGCGGGTAAGGCCCGGCATAGCTGGGGCCTGGGGCCGGGCCCCTGAGGAATGCAATTGGCAGAATTTGCCAGCGAAGTCCGGAGGGCAAAGGCAGCGGTCAGGCTTTACACACACACCACCGTTGTGACAGATCAAGGGACACAGGACTGAGAAGAAAGCAAGGACACACACAAAAAAATCAGTACTATGCCCGGGGCCGACAGGCCGATGACCCTAAGCGAATGCATTTCCTCAGCGCTGTAACGAGTCCCCCGTTCACCTTACATGTATGTCTCTTTACTTGCTTGTGTGTTTTAAGATAGGGGCTAATGTAGCCCAGGCTAGCCTCGACAACTTACATAGACGATGCTTGAACTCCTGCCTCCTCTTCCCAGCTTTTGAGATTACAGCGACGTATCTCCACCACACCACTCACCAAATCTGGCCTATTGCATGGCTAGTCGCGTGGTTCGAGCAGCTCTGGTACCTACCACAGTCCCGCCAAGTAGGTAGGCTCACTCCGCCCCGTCTCTCCCTTTTCATTCACAGTCCAGTGATGTGGCCGAGTTTGGGAGTTCCAGCCCCGCCCAGGCAATGTTGATTCCCACCCCCATGGATTACCTCCGCCCACCGTAATTCTCTCAGGCCAACAGAGAGGGCTCTTTCTGCCTCAGCAGGAATCCAAGATGTCCCGGCTTAGTCCATTGGCCAGGCTTTCTCCATTGGTCCCGCCCACATGGCCTTCCACCTGAGGTTGTAAACTCCGCCTAACCAAGACACCTGGTAGCTTTAGCCCCGCCCTTCTCCCTCCCTCTGATTTGCCCTGACTCATGCCCCTCCTACCCCGGGGCGAGCAAGGCGCCTTAGCCCCGCCCACATCCCGCAGCTAGACTGCAGAGTTTTCGCCCTCCCTCCCCACCTCCGGTAGCACTGGGCGGGGCAACTAGCGGGGACCCGCCTCAGCTCCCCTCCGCGCGCCCTCTCCGGGCCCCAGGCCACCTCTGGGCGGGGCACTGCCAGCTGTGCGGCGGGGTAAACAAAGAAAGGGGTGCAGCGGGGGCAGGGCGTCGACTCGGCATTCCGGACCCTTGGGGAGCCCCGGACTGCTGAGCCAAAGGAGGCCGGACGTGTCTTTCGAGGGCACCCCCCCTTCCCTTCCCTTCCTCCCCTGGGGCTGCCGAAAACAGCTGGAAACAGCTGCGCTCAGGGGAAAGGAGCAGGCAGACAGCCCGGGCTGTCCGGGAGGTGTGTGGGGGATTTTTCTGAAGTACAACCCTACAAAAGAAAGCACAGGGTAGCCACCTCAATTTAGAAGAATCAGGGGACAGACGTCCTTGAAAGATAAGACCGTGGAGTCAGTCAGTACTCTGAAGTTCAAAGAAAACCCAAGTTTTCTAGGAGGCTGGGAGAGGCTAGCTCGGAGCAAATCTAGGCTCTCAACCAAAAGTCTTTCAAGTTCCTTAGGAGAGTTGCCTAGAAAACAGGACTTTCTGGGAGGCGGGAGGGGGGACGAAGGGGGTGGCCAATGTGAGGGTGCTGAGGACAAGGAGTAGTGTCTGGAAGTTTCTATCACATTAAGAGTCTCAAGTTGCCGGGACTTTGGGATTAGATGTTAAATCCAGCTCCTCCCTAGCCAAGGGTCTGGTTGCCCTGAGTCTTAATGAGCAGAGTGGCCTTCTGTGGTGACAGCATAGTCTTTGGAGGATTCTTGGGAGGATCCATTGATTGAAACCAATTCTGGGGTTCTCTTAAGATAGGTGGGAGTCTAAAAGTTCCTAGGGAGGGAGGGTGGGACGGGACTCGAAGGGTCTAGGAAAAGTACTTTAGAAATAGAAGATATGAGACAGTGTGGGAAGAGAATTGGATGGGGTGCAGGGGGTGGGGTGGGGTGGGGTCCGATTATCTCCATTTAAGATTTGTGCTTTCTGGGGACGTTGGAAGGCCCTGAGTGACAATGCTAGAATTCTCCTGGGAAGGGCGCAGCTTGGAAGAAACGCCTCCAAAGAGGGAGAAGAAACTTCACTGGAGTTCCAGAAGTGTCTGACTCGGGGTGGGGAGGGAACGTTGGGTCCAATGTTCAAAAACCCGGACCGCC
The DNA here is from genome assembly GCF_903995435.1 of Acomys russatus. NCBI lineage: Eukaryota > Metazoa > Chordata > Mammalia > Rodentia > Muridae > Acomys > Acomys russatus. Next base: position 17,063,107 of record NC_067155.1, read on the forward strand.
GCCGCCCCCATCCTCCCGCCCCCCCCCCCCGCAGGAGCGTTAAGCCTGGACTCCAGCTACCTTAATGAGCTTTAAAAGGGCTCAAGATTGCAAACGTGGAAGTGTCTCCGATGGGTACAAGCCACCAAGTTCAGGGCCGTTTCTTAGTCTCGTAAGTCATGTCGCTGCCTGCTCTTGGCTTGAATGCAGACCCCACCCCCAGCCCCCGCTCAGGGTGCCCATACCCAGGGCCTTGCTGCTAGAAGGGCAAAGCTTACTTCACGTCCCACACCGCTGGAAGAACAGGGAGCTAAGGACATGGGGGTCTTGCCGAGGTCAGCCCGCCTTCACATGCCCCTCCTTGTGCCTCCAGGGGCTTGGCACCGGCCTGGGCACGGCGCCTGGCACGGGCGAGTTGGGGCTGGGCCGGAGGGAGTGAAGGAAGGAGAGAGGAAGGGGCGGAGAGAAGGAGTGGTAGCGGGCGGGGGCTCAAGCGGGAGATGAGCTCACGCCGGCCGGGTTGGGCTGGCTGGGGGCCAGGCTGGGCGAGTTCTCGGCGCCAGGGGCCCCACTCCCCATTCCGGAGGGCGTGAAGGGTGGGGGGCAAGGAAAACCCGACACCACCCAGAAAACCATCCCACCCCCCACACTCTGGGATAGCAGGTGGCGCGCCCTCCCGACCTCACCTGAACCCCAGAGTGATCCCCTAATCTAGAGGAGGCTGAAACGCAAGCTCCTCCCCCAGGGGGCGCCCTTTCCCCAGGCCTCCTAGCTAGAGATCTGTCGCACGTGGACCCGCAGTAATTCAGGTCTTGTCGAAAGACACCCCATCTTTCCCGGGCCCCGCCCGCTTAGCTCTTCATCACAAGCAGTCCCTTGCCGTACTTTCCTAGTCTCCACCACCCAAATACAGACACAGAAACTTGAGATATTCCCCCCATGCGACCCTGAAACACTCCCTGATGACCCACTACGCACAACCTCCGAATTGGAGCCCCTTCCCAAAAAAGTTCCCAGGCCCCTCAATTCTGGGTTCCCCGCCTTGACGGAAAAGGATGAAAGCTTGTCCTAGTCCGTTCACGTGGGACATCATAAGTCCTCGAAAACACCCATTGCTCCTGAAATCAGCGCTCTGGGGACCCACTCCCCAGTCCAGGAATTCGGAGCCCCCTTCTTCAAAGACCACCCCCCCACGGACTCCCCAGCACTTTTGTACATGGAATCTGGGCTCCTGATCCCTAAGGCATTGTCTCCAGGGTCCCCCCCTCCTGGCACTCCTCCCTCGAGAGCACCACCCCGCACTCACAGGCGCGGAAGCCGGGTCCCCCCGGGGCCGCCCCGCCGGGCGCGCCGCTGTCCACGCTGGTGGTGTTGCGGGGCGCGCAGGTCGGGGTACAGCGGGAGCCGGTGGGCCCATGGATGCAACGCAGGCCGCACACGGCGGGGGTGAAGCGCACGCGGAGACGCTCTCGGGGTCGGCCCAGTCCGGGCTGGGGCCACAGCTGCGCCAGCAGCACCAATAGCGACACCCAGAGCAGCCGCGCGCCGCCCGCCATGGCTGCAGCGCCGCGCTCCACCGCGCCGCCGCCCCAGCCCGCCGGAGGGGCCCGGCCGCACCCGCCCGCTCGCCTGCCCGCCCGCCCGCGGGGGAGGGCGGCCGCGCCCCCGCTCAACTCACCCCCCCCTCCTCACCGCTCCCTCCCGGGCGGCCGCGCGGGGGCGCGTGGGGCTGGGCGCTTAGCCAGAGGCGCGAAGGCTGGGCGCTAGATTCGCAGGGGGAAGGGGAGGGCGCCCCCTCTGCTCCCACCCGCGCTCCAACAAGTGGATGGGGCCCATAAGGGAGAAGGGAAGGGAACAGGTGGGGGCGGGTGGGTTTGCCCCCAGACAGAGTTGAACCCATAGAGAGGAAATCCATTAGAGAAATAGGGGCCGCGTTTGGGGAGCCAGCTAAAGGCTAATGCCCTAGCTAGGCAAAGGGAAAAGAGGCTTCATCTAGATAGAGGACGAGGGTGGCCTGTGTGGGCAACATGAGTGCACATCTGTGAGTGCTGAGAGGGGTTGGTGCACAGGACCCTTAGAGGAACTCGTTTTTGGAGAGGAGGCTATGGGGCTATGGGGCTTACACCTGAATATGCCAGATCAGGCCCAGACCACACCTGGTGGGAGAGGTCGGAGTAGATAAAGGCAAAGGATAGGTTCCGAGTGCGGATGGGGGTCCTCACATCTGGAAAACTTTAGCAAGGAGGGGATGCATCTAGGATGAAGGCCACCCAGCAGGAGGGAGCTTCTGAGGGTGGTTGAGTCTATAGAGTGTTCTAGTCTAGGCTACTGAGCAGGGCCAAGGGGAGGATCTGGACATGTAGGAGGGAAGGCCTTTTGGCCCCCAGCCGTCCCGCAATCTTGGGCATTCTGTGCCCGGGCAGGCGCCAACCCGCACAATCGCTTTTGTTGTCTGGGCTGGTTCAGCCTCGTTCTCTGCTGGGCGAGTTGCCGCCCCCCCCCCCCCCCATCAGCCGCGGGAGCCCGGACGCCTGGCTTCCCGGCCCCACCCCGATGGGTCAGTGCCTTTGGCCTCCGTCTAGTTCTGTCCCTGGCTCACCTCGTACTGCCGGACGCAGGGGTCCCTAGAGGTGGCCGCGTCCTGGGGAGTAGGGTGGACTGAGCTACAATGGGGGGCTGGTAGGCGGCGGCAGCACCGTGGGAACCAGACGGCTTTATCTGGCCCGGAACCACCCCCCCCCCGCCCCCTACGTGGAGGAAGGGCGGGTGTTCTTACCCTGGGCCTGGCCGGCAGGGGCGCGATGTGGGGGCCTTCTTTTCAGCAATGCCCGGGCCCACGGCCCTCGGGGCCGCCTTTGCCTCAGCAGAGCACGGGCCTCCTGCAAACTGGGTGGAAGGAGACGGAAGAGGCTGTCACCACTGTTAAATTGGCCTCCTCACCTCAAGGGAAGTGGGGGGGGGGCTCCTAAGCCAGAAACACTTTTAAGGAGTGGCTCTGCCCAACATTACCCCAACCCTTTTATGGGGAGCAAGCCTTGGGTGTTTTTTAGAGAAACACTTTTAGGGGAAAGACTATAGAGGTGTGGGGCGGGGTGGATGGATGGAAAGAAAGAAAAGAGATGCGATTTAGGACCAGGGCAGGGACATAACTACCAGGAACAAGGAGATGGCATGGATGGATGGTAAGAAAAAATTGGGGGGGGGGCGGGACAGAGACAGATCTAGATCAAGCAGCCAAGACCCAAAGATTAAGCCAGGCAAGGAAAAGAATAAATAGAAACGCAGACAAGGATTTATAGTGAAAGCCCACTGTATGTGTGTGTTGGGAGGGGGAGGAGTCATATTCTTACGTCAGTGGCTGCCAGTTGAGGGACACCTGTTTCCTCTTCTCCACGAGCCTGGGGTCGGGGCTGGAGCTGGGCACTGGAGGTGTCGGGGTCAGGCACTGCTGGAGATCTGTGCATTTGTCAGGTGGGCAGTTTCGGGCCCTACAGGAAGCTTCGGAAGACAATCAGGGCCTCAGTGGAGAAAGAAAGAAGCAGGGGAGGCTGAGCTGCTATCGAAATTTGTCCAGCTTTTCATTTTTGGGTGAGGCTGAGGAAAGAGGCTTCTCACCTCCGTCACCCCATACCCAACCTGGAAGAACCCACCTCGGGTACAGCGGCTTCTCCACGGGGTCTGGCTTGGGCAGCAGCGACAGGCGACAACACTGTAAATAAGAGAGAGGAGCTGTTCAAGCCTCAGAACTCCTCCCCCAAAGGAGGGGTAGGGGTGGAAGACAAGACTCGAGGGACCGCCGAGCAGATACGTTAAGTTTACGAGGGACACTTTTCTGCATGCCTGTACTCCTAGAGGCGGCAAACTGGCTTCGACTTTCAGGAGTAAAAAGCCACCAAGGACTTGTGTCTCGTGAAATGCATCATCATCATCATTCGAGAGAGATTGTCATTATGTAGCTCTGGTTGGCCTCGAACTCATTATTATCGTTATTTTCAGACAAGGTCAAGCATGGTAGCCCGCCCCCCCCCCCCCACCGCTGGTCTAGAATGCACTGTGTAGCCCAGGCAGTCCTCAAACTCCCAGCAATACTCCCGTTTCATCCTTCTCTAATGCTAAATACGTAAGCCACCTCGCCAGGCGTGAATTTATTTTAAGAAACATTCAAAGGAGATTTCTAAGTGACTCTCCAAGACAGGACAGCCTGGCATCTAGAACTCCGCCCACTAATTCCTCGCGAGTCGGGACCCAGCCGCCATCCTGAGCTCGGACGGTAGGTGGCGCCACAATCACAGACCTAGGCGGCCGTGCCCTGCAGCGTCTCCCTAGTCTGCGGGTCCAGCACAGTGCTGAGGTGGAAGGAGATACCTAAATCCAGGATTGGGAATCCTAAGGCATGACTTCTATCCGGTTCCCGCCTTTCCAAGGTGTACATCCTAGGACCAGGGTCTCCTGGTCCTTGGCCTTCAATGTCCGAGAGGGAAGGGTCTTTTCTGGACATGTCTCCGCGCCACAGGGTCTCAGCGGCGGCCCTTCAGCTGTGCTGCCAGAGCGTCGCCAACCCAGGGGCCCCCCAGACAAATCCATTATCCACAAGCTAAAGGGGGGCGAGAGATGACGGTGCACGTTCAGGCCCAGACAGAACAACCCTGGAAGATGCTTTTAAAAAAGGAATCCAATGCCCGGACCCATTTCAGATGAGTGGGGTTCAGAGGGGGGGAGCAGGCTGTCCCGGAGGAGCCTCTGAGACCCCCTCAATTCGGTCACCATCCCTCCCGCTTTGCCTCCAGGTTAACTCCTTCCCAGCCCCGCCTCCGACGCGGCTCGGGTTACTAAACGCATTCCCAGAGACCCAGGCGGGCGCGGGAGCTGAGCCCGCGGCCTTTGTAACGGAGCGAGCGCAGGGCTGCCAGGAGCAGGGCTGGCGTGCTAGGCAGACCGTCTCCTGCTAGCCTGTTACCCGCAGACGAGGTGGCTGCCTAAAACCCTCAAATTTACAAGCTATCCTGGATCTCGCCACCAACTCATTGGTAATTCATTCAATCCTGACGATCTCCGGTCTTAGCAAACCAGACATCCGAAAACCCGAGGACTCACCCCCCCCCACACACACACACACAGGTTCTCCCGGTCCCCTTGCCAGCAGCCCAGACGCGTCTTCCTAACCTATTAGAAGAATCCAGAACTCCTTTCGAATTAATCCAGCACCCCTAGAAACCTAGAACACGGCAACTTTTCTTTAAGATCCCACCACGACCTTCCAACACACACGCGCGCGCGCACACACACACACACACACACACACGCACACACCCCTTTTGAACATTCAAGAGACTTGGGAAGTTCCAGGCTAGTTCAAGGGCCCCACCCCCTCTCTATCTTTCTAAGAAAACTCGAAGCCTTCCCTGCTATCAACTGGGGTTTTCTTTCTCAGTAAACTTGGAAGCTGGCTGCAGCCTTATCCATCCCACCACCCTGGAGGGACGCCCCCCTCGACTTCTTCAGATTCTCAGCGCTTCTCGAATTCTAACGACTGCAAAAACAGGGGCTCCTAGTAGATCCAGAAACGTTGGCCCTAGCATCCTTCTACCAAAAGCAGCAGCTTCGTAGTCTCCTAAATCTGAAGGTCTTGCTCCTCCGGGACCACCAGACTTACTGGGTACAGCATGCATGCACGGGAAAGAAGAGGCTGCAGTGGGCTTACCCTGTCTGGTGGCCGGGGACCTCCGCGTCCTCGACGGCCTGGCTAGAGCTGGGGCTGGGGCTGGGGCTGGGGCCGCTAGCAGAGGTGGCGGCTGAGAGCAGCAACAGCAGGAAGAGGGGGCGGTGGCCGCTGAGGCCAGACCGGCTCATCGTGCCCGGTGCGGAGTCCCGCTCCGAGAGGGCAGTGTGTCCAGTGGGTCCAGATCGGCCTGGCCCGGGTCCTGCCCCCGCCCCCGCCCCAGCCGAAGGCCGACTCACTTTCTCCACCGTGCTAGCCCGGGGCTGTGAAACTTCCCGCCAATCAGAGCCCTGCACTGCCAGCGCCCCTAGTGAAGCCAATCCTTACGCGACAGGGGAGGGGCTAGACGGACAGGTGCCGGGCGGGGTTCGCGGGGCGGGAAGTTCTCCTAGAGGTGGGAGGATTTCGGGAGTCAGGTAACTGCCTGCGTGAATCTCTCCTGAGACCTCAAGTGACAGAAGTGGTTACCACCAAGAGAGGGGGTGGGCGAGGGAGGGGGAGGGAGAGGAGGGGAGGGGAGGGGAGGGAGGAGAGGGGAAGGGAAGGGAAGGCGGGAAGGAGGGAGGGAGGGAGGAGATTTTGCTCATGAATTAGGCATCTTGGCGTTTCCCAAGGCAAGGCAGGGAGACTCTGAGTTCCAGGCCAGCCTGGGCTACAGAATGAGACCCTCTTTCCTCCTCGGTGTCTCCAAATCTCGAAGAAACAAGAATTTAGTATTGGAGTACTAATCTTACACGCGACCCAGGTACCATGTCTAGGCCAGCATCAAAGCCTTCCAGAAAGATGGCCCCTTCCATTGTTTCGGCCTTTCAGAAAGATGGCCCCTTCCATTGTTTCGGCCTTTCAGAAAGATGGCCTCTTCAATTGTTTCAGCCTCACCATCTGCAAAAGCTTGGTCGCTCTGAGTTCTGCGTGAGTCCAGGCTACGCCCTTGACCAGACAGCTCCCAGAGGACGCTCAGCCTCTGCCCTTCCCACACTCCTCTCTGCCTGGGTTCCTAGAAGACCCCAGAACCCCTTCGGTGCCTGACTTCTCAAAGTCTCCCCCCCCACCCCACCCCAACAACCCTCAAGAATAATAGCTCTTGTTCTTGAAGACCTCTAACCCCCTCCTTTCTGGCCAGGGAGGGAGTGTGTACACAAGACATTAAGCCCACCCACACCGATTAGTGAGCCCCAGGCTTCAAGCCCTGCCTACAACCTCCAAATTCAGAGGGTCTTAGCTCCTTCCCTTCCCTATGAACTTGAACTCCAGCCTGGCATGGTAATGTAAGCCCCGTAAAGACAGCACTTGGGAGGTACAGCCAGGCAAGCTCCAGGCCAGTCTGGTCCTATAGCAAATTCCAAGCCATCTAAGAACGCGTTTCAAACAAACAAACAAAACATCAAGTTCCGACCCTGTTTTCTCAGCCTCCCAAAGCCCTAGAGCTTCGGTTTGCTCCCCGAGTTGCCCCTTTTCCTTGAGCTTGTGTCAGAGAGAAACGGAATACACTTTCACTTAGAACCCCAAACCCTACTCTTCCCATGATACCCCGCTTCTGGATTTGGACCGTCTACACTGTATTTCCCCCTCGAATGTGCCTGGGATTGTCCTCGCGCTTCCGGCTCCTCGTTACTTTACCTCCCACGCTTGAGGACTGCATGTGCCCACTACGCATACACCAGCCAACTTAGCCCCGCCCCCAGGCATGTTGTGCGTCCCAGCCGCAGTAGGTAACCCCGCCTCAGGCCCTCACGGCTCCAGCCTCCTCAGAGCAGGGAATGTTCCAGATTCATGCTACCCCCTATTCCAGTTCTTTCCATTGGAAGAGTATACAGGACACACACCCTCGCCCCTCCCTGCAGTGAGCCACACAGACTGACTCACGCAGCCACTTTCACACCGTCACTGCCACCTACAGCAATGCACGCCTCCATCCCACGCTGACACCTAGAAATCAGGGCCCACCCTGTATGCCCGTGGGGGGGGTGGGAGCCTACAGGCCCCAAGAACAATAATGCTGGCAGCCAGGCCTCATCCACGGCTGGCTGACCTAGAGCAAACGATGGAGTGGCCAGCTTCGCCCATTAACTGTGCTCCATGCTTCTGTCTCGGGGTGCCTCCCCACAACTCCCTGCTCACATGGCCTTGTGGGACACCATGTCGCTCACCTGTCTCCCTGCCCCCCCCCCCACGCGCCACCTCCCCTGCCTCCTCACATCCTACCCTGTGGCTGGAGCATTTGCTGGGGGCGCTGCCGAAAATTCTCTCCTCTGCCCAGGATCCAGGGCATCGTCAATGCTCGTTGCTAGGCAACGGCCTCTGGCTCACCACTGCAACTTCCGGGGATGGCAGGGGATGGTACTGGCTTCCCTTCCCCCTGAATTTGGAGTCTTCTGTTCCCATTGCTTATTTTTTTAAATCATATTTATGTTATCCCCTGGATCCTTAGTAGAATCTCAACACTTCAAAAACCCGCTAGAGCTCTGGACCACAGCATTCCAGAAGCTTCTCCCCACATTGTTCTCTCTTTTCTACACTATTTCATTCCTAGTATTTGAACAGTAAAATCACCTGAATTGGACAATATGCTCTGCTTCTCCTAGAATCATGAACATTCTAGAAATACAAGAGTTCTCTGAGCCGGGCGTGGTGGCACACGCCTTTAATCCCAGCACTCGGGAGGCAGAGGCAGGCGGATCGCTGTGAGTTCGAGGCCAGCCTGGTCTACAGAGTGAATCCAGGGCAGCCAAGGCTACACAGAGAGATCCTGTCTCGAAAAACAAAAACAAACAAACAAAAAAACAAAACAAAACAAAACAAAAAAAAAAAGAAAGAAAGAAAGAAAGAAAGGAGTTCTCTGGCATGAAGAAAACAAAACCATATGACCTCAGTGTTCTGGATCTGTCATTACTACAAAGCACCCTCATGTTTTGAAGATTTCCTGACATTCTAGCTCCCAGATACTCTTCAGAATCTCTGCCATTCAGATATCCCCCAGGACATAGTGTTCTGACCTGGCATGTAAAAAAAAAAAAAAAAATGCAGAGTTTGGGGTTCATGAGCATTCTAGAACACCCAGGTTTTAGAATTAGTCGCCATTTATCAATTCCTTTTGAGTCCCGAGTTCTCTGGCAATGCAGAATTCTATGCCACTTTGGATGTGTGTGTGTGTGTGTGTGTGTGTGTGTGTGTGTGTGTGTGTGTGTGTATACACACACTTTTTTTTGGAAGGGTGGAGTGAGACGGTGCCTCATGTAATGCAGGTTGATTTTGAACTCAACATATAGCTGAGGGTGCCCTTGAACTCCTGAACCTCCTGCCTTAGCCTCAGAGTGCTCCATTCTAGGCATGAGCAATAGCATCAGGGACACCACGGCATGGATTGCTGGGCGTCTTTGCATCTTAGTGGCCTGGGTTTATCGCTGTGTTCTCTCAACAACCTCCTCTTCCCACGTGTTTTTTTTTATTATATATATATTATATTATATATTGGTTTTTTTGAGACAAGATTTTTTTGTGTAGCTCTGGCTGTCCTGGACTCGCTTTATAGACCAGGCTGGACTTGAACTCACAGCAACCCACCTGCCTCTGCCTCCCAAGTGCTGGGATCAAAGGCGTGCACCACCATGCCCAGCTATTAAATGCATATTTCAATAAAGCCAATAGTTATTTTACTTATAGGAGCTTTAAGACTAATATGCAAAACGTAGAGTTCCAGTTTGGAAGGTCACAACTACTCACACAATGTCCTGCTGATGCCGAGCAAGGCAGCCATGCTGGGCCGTGCTGAGGACACACTCGCATGCACAGACACGCGCTTTGGCGAGACACCCCTGCCAAGTGCAGCACCTGGAATCACCAGTGCTCAGGGCAAGGCGGTGCTGGGAACAGCACCTACGCGGAGGCTACACAATCTGCTTCACACGGTCTCACAGCCACGGAGACAATGTCCTCCATATTAGAAACGGACCAGAGATGACAATTAGCAGTGTGACCTGTACCGGGGCACCGAGGAGCGACCTTGGCCCAGGGTGAGGTCTTCGGGGAGGCACTATGAAAACGAGAGTACTGCAGGAGACTAGAACTCGAAACACAGGGCACTGTGGACACATTACTGAAGGAAATAGAAAGTTTTTACAAGGAAAACAGCCACGAGAACTTTTAACAGATTTGTATGCGCACTGTGACAGCTAACACAGACAGCAGCCACGCAGGGCTGGTGCAAAGGGAGTGCCTGGAAAACTCTACGTACAAACTAGGTCTCTGTAAACACGGTGAGGTGCTGGGCGTGGTGGCACATGCCTTTAATCTCAGCATTGAGGAGGCAGAGGCAGGTGCCACCATACCCGGCCAGACTCCGGGCCCCCACACTCCACACCTTTTTGGGTTTTTTTGGAGACAGGGTTTCTCTGTGTAGCCTTGGCTGTCCTGGACTCACTTTGTAGACCAGGGTGGCCTCAAACTCATATAGATCCACCTGCCTCTGCCTCCTGAGTGCTGGGATTAAAGGCGTGTGCTACCACGCCCGGCCAGACTGGACTCTTAACTTGTATATTAGTTCTTTGTTTCTTGCTATGAAAACTGCCAGGCACAAGCAACTGAAGGATTTATTCTGGCTCTCATCAAGGGTCCAGTTCACTGTATATACAATCAGGAGGCAGAGAGCAAGGACACTGGTGTTCGGTCCATTCTCCGCCCACATAAGGGGCGGAGTTTTCTCACTTCCGTGAACCTGATCTAGGCAACCCTTCAGACGTGCACCGAATTCCCCTCAAGCAGGGCTCAGGTTTATCTCCTACGGGATCCTAGACCAATTCACCGTTACGGCTTGAGATCCTCCTAGCCTGGCTTCCTGAGCGCTGGCATCGCAGGTGTGTGTCAGGGTGCTTAGCTCAGTCCTGTGATGATGTTATTGGTTGCCATAAGAAGGGAGGGAGGGAGGGAGGGGCAGTAAGGAGTCTTCTGGAGTCATCTTGACTGCAGATGAAGTGTCCCAGAAGGAAACAAATGTGCAAAATGTAGAAAGCCATTCTAAGCCTTCAAACCCTTGGATCCAGCCTGAAGCCAGAGGGTAAGCCGTTATGTTCTCTCCTTTGCTTAAGCCAGAAGGCAGATGTTTTGTTCATTTTTAAAAATGGGTTTATTTATGTATACAGTGCTCTGCCTGCATGTACACCTGCAGGCCAGAAGAGGGCATCAGATCTCATTACAGATGGTTATGAGCCACCATGTGGTTGCTGGGAATTGAACTCAGGACCTCTGGAAGAGCAGTCAGTGCTCTTATGCTCGGAGCCATCTCTGCAGCCCTTGTTTTATTTATTTATTTATTTTTTTGGAGACAGGGTCTCTCTACATAGGCCTGGCTGTCTTGGAACTCAACTCTGGAGACCAGGCTGGCCTCGAACTCAGAGATTTGCCTGCCTCTGACTCTCAAGTGCTGGGATTAAAGGCGTGCTCCATCACACCCAGTAAAAATGTTTCTGAATTTAAAGCTTGGAACCTGGTAGGCCCCTACATCTCCATTTCTTTCTTGTCCCCCCTCAGCCTCCACCTGCCCCCCCACATACCTGGGGGGGGGGGCAAGAACACAAACAGGGTTGGCAGTGAGAGTTTTATTAAAGAGGGTGACTTTGGCTTTTAGGACAGAAGGGTGATGAGAATCCAGTGACAACGATGGCTGAAGCCCCTGAGTCCCCGGGGACCAGTCCGTCTGAAAGGCACTGTGGCAGTTAGGCTCAAAAGGAGGTTTCATTAAGAGTGTTCTTGGGAGGTGTCAGGGGAGTCCCAAGGCCGGCGGCGGAGGGCCGAGGGGCTGGCGTCGGCGGCCGGCGGGGCTCTGGTGCACTCCTCACTAGTTCCTGACACCGGTCCACAAAGCTCCCCGCCCCTCGGCGCTGCCGGGCCTCTGCCTGTTGTGGTGGGCTGGGGCTCCCTCTGTGTCCACACAGGGAGGTGCTGCTGGAGGCTGAGTGGAGGCTGAGAGGGAAGGAAACTCAGTGTCTCAGCTCACAGGGCAGTGTCCCCCCCATAACCCCAGCGTCACCATGTTCTTTCCATTGCAGGAAGGGAATGAGGCTACAGCTACCTGGTGAGAGAGGTCCGGGGGGAGGGGCTGGGGAAAACGCCCCGAGAGGAGGCCAATGGGGCCAGTTCACACTGCTCCAGCTGCCCCATCAGCTCTTCTTCCGTCAGGCCACCTGCTGCGGGTGCCAAAGAGGCAGGGTCAGGGGTCAGATGAGGGTCACAGGCAAAGAGCCATTGGAGGTAAGAGAGAAGGGGGAAAGATGCAGAGACACATGGGCTGGGGTCAGGGGCTGAGAGAGAAAAGGGAGAAGCAATTTATAAAAAAAGAGTTGGAGGGCAAGAAAGGTCAAAAGGGTTGGAGGACAGAGCCGTGGGGACAGGGTTGAGGTGGGGTGAGGAGTACCAGGGGCTTGGCCCAGGCCATCCATGGCGGTGGTCAGGTCCCACATGGCCAGGCTGCCGTTTGCCTGGCCGGTGAGCAGGTAGCGCCGGGGCCTGGAGCCCAGCCGCCTCGAGCCCTCACACTCCAGCACCGTGAAAGCAGTCGTGGGTGAGCCGTCCACTGAGCGCACGGAACACACCCTGTGGGGTGCAAGAGGTCAGAGGTCGCTCAGCCTGGTCCCTTGCCTTACACCCCTCTCCACATCTGTCTCTAACACTCAGCATTCAGGTCCCGTCACTCAGGCCCACCCCAATCCTTATCCAAGCCCATCTAGTTTTGTTTTGTTTTTTTCCGAGACAGGGTCTTTCTGTGTAGCCTTGGCTGTCCTGGACTCACTTTGTAGACCAGGCTGGCCTCGAACTCACAGCGATCCGCCTGCCTCTGCCGACCCCCCCCCCCCCCCCCCCCCCCCCCCCCGCCGCCGCCGCGTGCTGGGATTAAAGGCGTGCGCCAACAGGCCCGGCTCTTATTTTCTTTGTTTTGAGCCAGGGTCTCATGTAGCCCAAGCTGGCCTGTGGCTTGCCAGGTAGCTGAGGATGACCCTGAACTTCTGACCCTCCTGCCTCTACCTCCTGAGTGTTGGGTTTACAGGCCTGTACCACACCATTTAGTCAAACCCGAGGCTTCATGCATGATAGGCACGTGGTGCGCTGACCCACCCTGCCGGCCAGCCTGCATCCTTAGCCCCTTTGATCTGATTTGGCTTCAACACCTCGGACACTCTGCCTCCCCTTTCCTCCCCCCCGCCCCCAACTCACATATCCCAGGACCCTTCCCACATCCCCTGCTTGTCTCATCAGCAGCATCCGCCACCTGGTACGGGATACCAGGCATCTCTTGCATCACTGTCTCACCCTGTCTCCCATCATGCACTTGGCCCCAACCTCATCTCTGCCTTTTGATCCTATGGTCACACAGCCATAGCCTCCCACATACTCAGGAAAAAAAAAAAAAAAAAACGCCTCTCGGCTGCCCTGCCCAAGCACCAGGACCTCGTCCTAGCCTTGGCGCATGCTCTGTCCTCACCAGGCAAGCCCTCTCTCCCTTCCTTCCTACTTCCCTTTATCCCTACCCTTCAGGTTTCTTTGCCGAGGCCACTCCCCTCGGCAACACTCCGGCGCCCCTCCCCACTCCGTTGCCTGGGCAGTCTAAGGTCCAGCACACGGACCTGGGGTTTCTCCAGCGTCATTGTCTCTCTCACACACACACAACCCAGAGGCCCATTTAGACTGTAACCTCTGCCCCTTCAGGACCCCTATGGTGGATCCCTTTTGGGTTTCCTCTCTGGTGCTGCCTCATTCGGCGGCGGGAAGAGTACTCACCGCTGCCCGGTGGAGGAGAGCCTCACAAAGAGCTGGCTGGCATTTGGCACCACCTTCTGGATGAAGACCTGCTGGTCATCGCGCTCACCGTAGGGACCTGGATGGGCAGGGGCTGGGTGAGGGCTAGCCAGGCTCCACGGGGCCTCCAGACCTCATGGCACTAGCCTTTCGCCGTCGCTGAGCCCACTCCCAGACCTGGATCCTGCTCCCGGGCTACGAGGCAGACTGAACTAGGGGCTCGCAGGGATCAACAGTATTCAGGGCTGTCAGGGGATGGTAAGCTGACCAGGGCTGGTTAGTGGGAACCAATGACTGAGCGGGGTTGGCTGGGAGTTCAGAGGTCAATAGGAGGTCAGGCAGAAGCCAAGGTAAGGTGAACACGGCTGAGTAATCAGTGAGGTTGGAGGGCAAGAGAGCAGCTACACGGGCAGGCAGAGGTCTACAGGGGTCAGTGGGATCCCACAGGGCCCAGGCAGGTCTGAAGGGAGGAGTCAAAGAAAGATCAGCAGGCACCGATGTCGTTGCCAGCACTGCAGCCGCCGTGCCCGTCGGCCGACTCCAGCGCCAGAATCTTGAAGGATGCCAGCGGCGTGGAACCAGGCTGGGTGGAGATCATGCCTCGAAATCTGGTCACAGACCACGTCCGCACGTGGTTGTTGTCTGCACAGACTAAGGAACGGGAAGATAGAAGGTCAGGCCTGGCTAGGCACCAGCACGGTCCCACCCTCCTGATTCCCCCAGCACAACGAGCCCTTTCAGAGGCGTCAAGAAAAATAGTTTTTGTTTTAATTTTAGTTTTAACTTAATCACTTTCCATCCCGATTGTAGCCCCACATCCCTCGTCCCTTCAAAGTCCCACCGGCGTCAAGAAATTTTTAGGAATTCTCTTAGCTGGAGTTCCAGATGCCCAGAGATCCTGTTGGCTCAGCCTCCGAAGTGGTTTGGGTGTGACCCCAAATTGCCCTATCCACGGAACCCACCTGGGGTCCTTTCACCTCATCTCTCTTTCTCTGCTTCCTGATCCTGTCCTGTCCGTAAGGCCATATTCCACACTCAGCCAGCCCAAGGATATCAACACCAACACTGGCCACGCCCCTGCTCTTCACTTACCTCCCATTCCCTGCTCACCTGCCAGCCTCCACCCCCACCCCGGCTTTCTTTGCACCCACTGAAAAGCTTGTCCCTGGTTGTCTGTATCTTTGGCCCTTCATTTCTGCTCTAAGGCCCTTGGCCACGCACAGACTTGGCCCGTATCAGTCCTCTTCAATGATCCTCAACACATCATAAGTTCAAGGCCACCCTGGGCTACGTAGCAAGACCTTTTCTCAGCAATTGCTCAGTTGGTAAAGCGTTTGTCAGGAGAGCTTAAGTGCCCAGAGGGTGGAGGTGCACACTCGTAACCCCTGCCCTGGAGAGGTTGAGGTCCCTGGGGGCTCCCTGGCCAGCCCCACCTAGTATAATGGGTGATCCCAGTAAAAGATTCTGTCTTTTAAAAACATGATGGAGGGACTGAGGATCTGGCTCATGAGTTAAGAGCACTGGCTGCTTTCCCAGAGGACCCACGAGGCATCATAACTGTCTATAACTCCTTCTTCCTCGGGATCTGAAAGCCCCAAACAAGCAGGCAAAACACTAATGTAAACAGAACACAAATAAATAAGTTATAAAAACAAACAGGGCTCAGCGGTTAAGAGCACCGCCTGCTCTTCCAGAGGTCCTGAGTTCAATTCCCAGCAACCACATGGTGGCTCACAACCATCTATAATGAGATCTGGCGCCCTCTTCTGGACTGAAGGTGTATGTGCAGATAAATCACTCGTTACATAAAGTAAATAAATCTTTACAAAGTATTGAGAAAATATAAACAAACTTTGAACACACACACACACACACACACACACACACACTTTACACACCCATTCACTATCCTGGAGCTCTCTCTATGTAGACCAGGCTAGCCTCCGACTGACAGAGATCTGCTCACTTCTGCACCCTGAGCGCTGGGATTCAAGGTGTGAGCCGCCGCAGCTGGGGACCGCTTCATTTTTATTCAACACTACTTGGGGATGTTTTGTCCTATTCATTTATTTATCGTGGGCTAAGAATCAAACCAAGGCCCTTGCACAGCTACGCATGCGCTCCGCTACTGAGCTTTCTGACCCCATCCTTGAGAAGGTAGATGTACAAGGGTTCGTGCTAAGGCCAAAAGAAAATGCCAGATCCTTGGGGACTGGAGCTAGAGATGGCTGAGTGCTGGGAATCGAACCCGGGTCCTCTGAAAGGCCGGTCAGTGCTGTTAACTGCTGAGCCGTCTCTCCAGTCCCTTGCTGCCTGAGACAGGGTCTCTCTTTGAACCTGGAACTCACCTGGGTGGCCACTCCTGACATCCATGCCCTTTTGGCTCTGGGTTTACGGGTATGCACCGCCATGCCTGGCTTTTACGTGGCTGTCTGGGACCTTGAACCAGGCTCTCATGCTGGCACCACGGGTTATTTCTTGACTGAGCTCCCAGGTTATTTATTCATTTACTTATTTACTTTTTGCATTGAGAGAAGGTCTCGCGACGTAGCCAGGCTGGCCTTGATCTCAGAAGCCTCCTGCCTTTGCCTTCCTGGCGCTAGGTCACAGGTGTGCACCGCCACACCTGGTGATCTCTGTATGGTTACCTTGTTTTGTTGTGCTAGACACTGAAGGCGTCCTGTACACAAGGCAAGCATTCTGCTGCGAAGTCACACCCCAACCTGCATTTTTAGTTATCTCAACTAGAGAAATTTCTAGTTTCAACTAGAGAATTAGTTCCCTCGGACGCAGGGCACTGACCTGTGTTAGCGTGTGTCATCACTACATCCCACACCTAGTAGACAGCACATGCTCAATAAATGCTTAATGGACGCATTATTTTCGTATCCCCCACCTCCTAAATATATATTTCCTGAGACTGCAAACTTTATTTTTATTTTTGATTTTTAGAGACAGGCTCTTGTGTACCCCAGGTTGGCCTCAAGCTCACGATGCAGCTGCGGGTGACCTTAAACCCCGGCTCCTCCTGTCTCCACCCCCAGGGGGCTAGGGTTACAGGTTTGCTGCTGGGATTCCAATTCAGCTAAGCAAGCTATTTGCTACAGTTCAGCTACATTTCCACACAAGGTCTTACTCTACAGCTCAGGCTGGCCTTGAGCTGGAAGTAATCCTCCTGCCTTAGCCTAAGGAGGAATGCTGGGAGTCCAGGCACGAGTCACTGTGTGTGTTATGGGTCTTTCTTCACTCCGCGATGGCCCTCAAGGGCTGTCTCTGACACAGCTGTCCCCGCTGGGAGACACCGTGGCCCCTGGCTCCGAGCTCGCTCTCGAGGCTAGCCCTCCTGCAGAGGGACCTACCTGAGATCAGATGCCTCTCTGAAAGCATTATCTTGGTGACAGGGCTGCGGTGCACACTGAAGGTCTGGAACAGCTGGGGTCCCGAACCCACCGTCTCAGGGTGCTGGACGATGACCCGAACGACCCCTGAGCTGGTGCCGTAGGCGATCTCAATCCAGTTCCCACTGTCGCCTGGGGAGGGGCCAGCAAGAGAGAGGAAGTCTGTCGTGGAAACAAAACCAAGGCAGAGAGGGGAGGGAAGGAAGGGATCGGAGGAGAGAGAGGGGGACAGACAGACACGCGCAGAGAGGATGAGACTGAGAAGAAATACAAGTTGAGCTGGGGAGATGGCTCAGGGGTTAAGAGAGCTGGCTGCTCTTCCAGAGGACCCAGAATTCCTAGCGCACACACAGCACCTCACACCTGTCCGTAATTCTAGTTCCAGGGAATCTAATGCCTTCATTTAGACTCTTTGGGCACATGGCATACTTACGTACATGCAGTAAAGCACTCACACATACCGTACACATAAAAAAATTAAATCTTTTCTTAAAATTCCAGAATGACATATAAACAGAGACATTTAAGCCAAGAGTCCACATCCCAGGGTCTCAGAGGCTGCACTAACAAACTTTTCTTTCTTTCTTTGGTTTTGAGACAAGGTTTCTTTGTGTAGCCTGGGCTGTCCTGGAACTAGCTCTGTAGACCAGGCTGGCCTTAAACTCAGGGATCTGCCTGCCTCTGCCTCCCAAGTGCTAGAGAGGTTCCCAGAAACTAAACACAGGTAACCCTATGAGCATATACAGGGGGAGGAAATCCCCCTCAGCCACAGTCATAGGGGAGGGGAGTAAGGGGAAAATGGGAGGGAGGGAGGAATGGGGAGGATACAAGGGATAATAATTGAGATATAATATGAATAAATTAATAAAATATATTTTAAAAAAAGAACACAGGTAAAAGACAGTGGCGGCGTTTTATGCAGTGGCCACAGGCAATGCACTTGTGTCCCACATAAGAACATGGATGGGGGCCTGGAGAGATGGCTCAGAGGTTAAGAGCACTGACTGCTCTTCCAGAGGTCCTGAGTTCAACTCCCAGGAACCACATGGTGGCTCACAACCATCTATAATGTGATCTACTGCCGTCTTCTGGCCTACATGCAGGCAGAGCAGTGTACACATAACAATAAATAAATAAATAGAAGCCGGGTGTGGCAGTGCACGCCTTTAATCCCAGCACTCGGGAGGTAGAGGCAGGTGGATCGCTGTGAGTTCGAGGCCAGCCTGGTCTACAAAGTGAGTCCAGGATGGCCAAGGCTACACAGAGAAACCCTGTCTCGAAAAACCAAAAAAATAAATAAATAAATAAATAAATAAATAAATGAGCACGGATGAATATTAAATCTAGAAGACAGAGAAGAACCAAGGGGCTAGCCTGTGATCTGAGCACTTGGGATGCTGAAACAGGATGAGTTGCTCTGGACTTAGAGCCTAGCTTGGGCTACCCAGACATCAAAAAAAAGGGGGGGGGGGAATCAAGGATCTTTGAGCATGGATTTTTCTGCTATCTGGCATATATCCAGGTTTTATGAAGTATTCAATTGTCATATCCTGATGGAAGAAGGGAAAGATGCAAAAATTAACTAACGATGGCTTCTTGTGGATAGGCTAGCAGCATCCCAGCGCCTGAAAGGGGGCTAAACCAAACCAAACCACACGATGAGTGAAATGGGAAATAACGTGGCCCCTTCCCGAGGCACCCACATGCCACACTGCACAAGCAGGGACACAGCCACGGTCCGGGGGCTGGGGCTTACTGGTCTTGGGGGTGAGGTAGACGCTGAGGGCGGTGACCCCATCTTCTGCGGGGTCTCGGTAGAGCTCGCTGACAAGGAGGTCGTTGTCCTTCATCCGCAGGGGGAATTTCTGCACATCTGGGTGGGTGGGCGGGGGTGGAGTGTGTTGGTCTGAGGCACCTGCTCCAGCCCACCCCTCAGACGGCAGAAGGACACCGCTCACCTACGTAATAGATGGAGCCGTTGCTGCAGCCAAGGAGGAGGAAGGAGCCGGCTGCATCGTAACTGGTGATAGGCTGGACCTCCTGGACCTGGGGCAGGAAAAGAGGCAGTGGTGAGGGGCCTGCCTGGCACCCTGCTGTTCTCCCACAGGGCCCCTTTCTGTGTGGCCGGCGTGGCCAGGCTACCTGGGTTTGAGCCTGTCCCTTCCGGCCTTGACAGGTGCCACTCACGTCTACTTGTAAGATCGCGGCTCTCCCTGGAGCTAGCCTTTGCACTTTCCTCTCTTAGACGGTTCGTTCCTTGGCCCCTCATGTCTATCTTTGCTGAGTTTTAAAAAAAATTATTTTGTGGGGCTGGAGAGATGGCTCAGCGGTTAAGAGCACTGTCTGCTCTTCCAGAGGTTGTGAGTTCAATTTCCAGCAGCCACATGGTGACTCACAACCATCTACAATGTCACCTGATGTCCTCCTCTACCTGCAGATGTACATGCAAGCAGAGCACTGTATACATAATAAGTAAATCTTTAAAAAAGTATTTTGTAATATCGTGTGTGTGTGTGTGTGTGTGTGTGTGTGTGTGTGTACTATCATTTTTGTTTGTTTTGGTTTTGGTTTCTTAAGACAGGGTTTCTCTGTGTAGCCTTGGCTGTGCTGGACTCACAGAGATTTATCCGCCTCTGCCTCCCAAGTGCTGGGATCACAAGAGTGTGCCACCCTGCCTGGCATATGTTTAGTATCTTTTTTAGCACTGGGGATGGAACTTGGGGCCTCCTCCCTGCTAAATACATACTTTAATATTGACCTACCCCTCACTGGGGGATTCTAGGCAGGGGCTCTACCACTGAGCCACGCCCCAGCCCCTCACTGGGGGATTCTAGACAGTGGCTCTACCACTGAGCCACGCCACCAGCCCCTCACTGGGGGATTCTAGGCAGGGGCTCTACCACTGAGCCACACCCCAGCCCCTCACTGGGGGATTCTAGGCAGGGGCTCTACCACTGAGCCACGCCCCAGTCCCTCACTGGGGGATTCTAGGCAGGTGCTCTACCACTGAGCCACACCCCAGCCCCTCACTGGGGGATTCTAGGCAGGGGCTCTACCACTGAGCCACGCCCCCAGCCCCTCACTGGGGGATTCTAGGCAGGGGCTCTACCACTGAGCCACACCCCAGCCCCTCACTGGGGGATTCTAGGCAGGGGCTCTACCACTGAGCCACGCCCCCAGCCCCTCACTGGGGGATTCTAGGCAGGGGCTCTACAATTAAGTCTTTGCTGTTCTCTCTCTCTCTCTCTCTTTCTCTCTCTCTCTCCTCTCTGTCCCTCACCTTCACTGTTTTTCCTGTTTCTCTCTCTCTTTCTGTGCCTCTGTCTCTCTCCCAATATACTTTTGTAGGAGAAATACAATACAATTGCATGTTTTCTCTCCACATTTACATATGGTCTGGGCTGGGTACAGCGATGAGCACCAGCACATCTCCCTTCCTCCCTCATAGAGCATCTCCGCCCAGTGCTTGAAGAATCCTCCTATCCAACCCACCCCTGCAGGAAGGCCTACTGGATGCTCCAAGGACTTTTATCCCATACCCACCGTAGGGTTCCTCAGGCTCTTCCTCTAGGCGGAGTGAAATAGGAAGGGAACCCTGGGCCGGCACAGTCTAGACGCTTGGGAAGAGGGGGCCCGGCTGGCGCAAACTCACCTGCCAGTGCTTGGTCACGGCATTCCATACACCAATGCGCCCCGTGTGGCTTGTGGCGATGAGCTGGTTCCCAACAAAGAATAAAGCCTCCACTGGCACCCCCAGGTGGAAGACACCTGCAGGCAGCAAGGGGGTGCTCAACAGGGCGCTGGAAGCCCACTGCAGGGCTTGGGGTGGGGGCGGGGTGGGCAGCAAGAAGTCCCTGGGCCCTAGGTCATGTTGGGAAATGGGATGCAAAGGAGATTCAGGGAGTTACACGGAATATCTGATGGATGTAGGGGTCTAGTGGAGGCCAGACTCTAACAGGCCAAGGTTTTCCAAATGAGCCTGTACCCTTCCATTGGGGCAAAGGGCTGTGACAACCGAGGGCTTGAGGTTTTTAAACATGTATCCCAGGCTGGCCTCGAACTCCAGATGCTCCTGCCACTGCCTCCTTCAGCAAATCCTACCGGCCTGCGCCACCAGAACCGGCTGTTGTTACTGGTTTGAGTCAGGGTCCCATGTAGCCCAGGCTGGCCCTGCCTTCAGAGTGCTGGATTACAACTGTGCACCACAACACCTAGTTTAAATGGTGTTGGGATTAGACCGCAGATGTCATACATGGTCCCCTCTCTCTCCAGACACATAAA
Source organism: Acomys russatus (assembly GCF_903995435.1). Lineage (NCBI taxonomy): Eukaryota > Metazoa > Chordata > Mammalia > Rodentia > Muridae > Acomys > Acomys russatus. The sequence continues at coordinate 17,084,272 of NC_067155.1, forward strand.
TAAATATATAAAAAAACAAACAACAACAAAACCAGTGTGTTATGTGTGCATGGTGGCGCTTGCTGCGGCTGTTATCCAGTGCCCAGGGCTGAGGACAGGAATACCTGGAATTCAAGGCTAGCTTGGGCTACATGGTACAATCCCATCTAAAGCAAAATGCAATGTCTGAAGATCTGGAACAGGGCTTCATAGCGGCCAAGGGACTAACTGGCCCACAGAATTCTTCATCTCCAAATCTGGATTTCCGAGTTTTACGGGTTGGGTTATTTTAACAGGCTAAAACGGGGTTCTACGAAAGTCCACGAGGCATACCTATCTCGGAACCACCGCCTTGCGCCTGCAGAGCCCACAGAAGGATCTCGCTGCCTGTGGCCGCTGCCACCATTTTGTCATGCTCACCCGGAGCACCGCCAAGCACCCGGGCTGTGAGAGCCAGGCGCTCGATAGGCCAGTCCAAGCGTGGGCTGGAGAATGCTAGCTGCCAGCCGGAGGCTTCCTTTAGCCTGTGGGATTGGGAGCCATCAGCAACCCCCACCTCAGAGGCAGCCTATCCACAGGGTCAGAGCCTCCCACGACCCCATCCCCACCCTCAGCACCTGTAACAGACGAGAAAGTGGGTATAGGCCACAGCAATCCAGTTGTGGTGGCCACACACCAGGCGCACCATACCTGGCTCCTCCGGTTGACCTTGGGGGTAAGAGGGGGGGGGGGGTAAGAGAAGAGACCAGAGCAGGGTCACGGGGGCCCCACCGGCCCTGGTCTCCTAAAGGACAGAAGTGTAAGCTACGTCTGGTGGTGGAGGCCTGTAACCTTGGGTACTGTGGAGGTTGAGGCTGAAGGAACAGAAAGTTCAAGACTGGTCTGGGCAACTTAGTGAGACCCTGTCTCCAAACAGAAATGAAAGAGAAGGCAGCGGTTCTGGCTCAGCATGTAAAAGCAGTTTTGGCACATACCTGACAACCCAAGTTTAATCTCCAAAACCCACATGATGTCCTCTGACCTCCATAAATATCATGTGTTATGTGTTCACACGTGCGCGCACGCATGCACGCGCACACACACACACATACACACACGATAATGATAATTAAAAATAAATAATCAAATAAAAACAAGGGTTTGAAGCCATGTGTGGTGGCACACGCCTGTAATCCCAGCTCTCGGGAAGCAGAGGCAGGCAGATCTCTCTGTGAGTTCGAGGCCAGCCTGGTCTACAAAGTGAGTCCAGGACAGCCAAGGCTACACAGAGAGACCCTGTCTGGGAAGTCCAATAAAATAAAATAAAATAAATAAAACAAAAAAGGGCTTGAGGAGCATACATCATTTATAATCATAGTTCTGTTACTCAGGAGGCTGAGGCAGGAGGATTGCTTTGAGCTCCAGGCTAGCCTGGGACAGAGTAAGATCCTGTCTCAGAAAGAGGGCTAGCTAGGGCTATACAGTGGCAGAATGCATGCCCTAGGCTCAGACCCAAGTACAACATGCATGACAAAGACAGAGACACACCTGACGGGGATGGAGGAGGTCTCTCATCCAGCATTCTGCCCAGCAGCCCTGCGTTACCCAAGTTGGGGGGCATCGTGTTGCTCCGTCGAACGGGGGCTGGGCGTCCCCCTACCTGCTGGGGCCCCACCATGCTGTGCCGGTTCCGCCGTTTCGCTGGGAACACTGCAGTGAGGGGAAGCTGCAGTCACCGTAATTATAATCGTGGTGGGCAGTCTGTGGTGCTGGGGTATGGCTGAGTGCGGTGGCACATATCTTTAATCTTAGCACTCGGAGGCAGAGGAAGGGGGGAATCTCTGTGAGTTCAAGGCCAGCCTGGTCTACATAGTGAGTTCCAGAAAAGCCAGGGCTAAGAGAGAGACCCTGTCACATAGAACCCTTCACTATCCCGCCCCCCATGCCCAAGCAGGAAAAAAAAAAAAAGTGGAATGCAATAGAGAAAGAGACTGGATGGATGGACACTGACCTCTGACACAAACATGTGTGTGGACACACACATGCATGCCACACATCATCGACGAATGAATAAATTAAATAAATTAATTAAAATAAGAATTTGGTTATCTTCCCTCCTAATAAGAAGAAAACCCTCTTCCGTGGGTGACAGAACATTGTTCTGGCTTTTTTGTTGCTATTATTTTTTTTATTTAATTTTTTTTAAAAGACAGGGTTTCTCTGTGCAGCCTTTGCTGTCCTGGACTCCCATTGTAGACCAGGCTGGCCTCGAACTCACAGATCTGCCTGCCTCCTGAGGAAGTAAAGGCCTGTGCTACCATGCCCAGCTGTCCTGTTCAGGTTTTATTTTCGTGTCTTCACTGCATTTGTGGCATAAACTTAGTATGATAAAGCTTATATTTTAAACGTTTCTTTTTTTTTTTTTCTAATTTCTGAAAAGTGAAGGTGAAACTTAGACAACTCAGACTACAACTCCCATCAGGCTCTAAGTTCCTGTCCAACCATCTAATAGAGAACTACAACTCCCATTGCACCTTGGGGCTCCAGTACAGGTACCTAAGGTTTGTAGCCTTATGGGAAATGTAGTCTTTAACCCAATCTCCCCTCCCCCAGCATCAATTGGGAGTGCCCACCTGGAGGAGGTAGATAACCATTGAAGAGGACATTTCCACAGGAAGAGCGATCCAACTCTTCTCTTACCTGCAGTCGACGAACTGAAAGGGAAGGACTCAAAACTTTATCTTGAAGAAAACTAAAGCAGACCGCTGTCGTCTCTTCTCCTCTATTTTTCCAGAGACTTACCACCCCCTTCATAGCCAGACCCAAATCCAGTGCTCTTAGCTCTAACCCAAAGGTCTTTCTGACTGGGGAAGTAAAAAAAAAAAAAAAAAAAAGCGGAGAAGTAACGGAGGATGCTGATGGTGTGGGGGTGGGGGGCTCTCCCACTTACCCAATGGAGCAAGCCCATAGAATTGGGCTTCGTGGAGGAGGCTGGAACCATGGACGCCCCTAGATAACAGAAGAGACTAGGGTGTAAAAGTCTGTGGCGTAAGAGCGGGCAGAGCATTCTGAAGAGAAAGTTCTTGAAACTGCGTGGCGAATATTGAAACCTAACTAGTTTTGACGGGCTTAAGATTCTTGGGAGTTTGAGGGTGGTGTACCCCTGCCCTCTTCAGGACGCAGGAAGTAGATCAAAGTAGGCTTGAGGCCAGCCTGGTCTGGATTGAGGGTTCTAGGCAGCCAGGGCTACAGAGCAAGGCCTTGTCTCAAACAAGGAAAGAAATACATAAAATACTTTTTAAAAAAAATCTAGGCTGGTGCAAATGCGAGTTCATTATTTGGAGGTGGTGCTGTATAAAATGACCAAGACTGAATAATTCTTTTGTTTTGTTTTTTGTTGGTGTTTTTCCGAGACAGGGTTTCTCTGTGCTGGCCTTGGTTGTCCTGGAATTCTCTTTCTAGACCAGCCAGGCCTCGAACTCACAGAGATCCACCTACCTCTTCCTCCCGAGTGCTGGGACTAAAGGCGTGGGCCACCAAGCCCCGGCTAAGGCTGAATAATTCTAATGGAATGGAATAAACGGACATTCCGAGGAGGAGGAGAGAGTCAGTCTTACGTGGTGGCAGAACTCACCCATTTACCGGTACCAACCTGGGGTCTAACTCTTTGGTCCGCAGGAAGTTGAGTATGGGGGCAAAGACGGTGGGGTCCCTGTCGATGAAGATCTGCATGGTGGGGGCGGGGGTGGGGCGTAGGGCAGAGACCGGGAATTAGTAGGAGGTCCTGTCCCTCCTCCCACCGGGCGTCCCATTTTTGATCTTGTCCCTACTCACAGCTCCGGTCTCATCTTTCAGAGTCGAGATGCGTCCGCTCAAAAGACTACAGGAAGGGGAGGGGGGGGGAACAGGAGGTGTCGTGGGTCGAGTTGCGGAGGTGAGTAAGGGTGGAAGTGGGTTCCCACCACCACCACCACGCCCTCTCCTTTCATCCCCTCCTACCCTCGCCCCCAAAACTGGTTCTCCTAATTACCTAGAGAAGAAAGAGTCTGGGATCCAGGTAAGCGTCTGGCGAGAGGTGCTGAACCTGGGCGGTGAGGTAAGGAGAGGGAACACGTGCGGGAGGAGGTGAGGTGAGGACCGCAGCCTCCTCCCGCGGGCTCCACGCTTTCTTCGGATCTTTTTTTTTTTTTTAATCCAAGCGCCGAGCCTCCAGCATGGGGCGGAGCAACTCTTGATGGACAAGGGATTACCACCCCCACCCCCCTAGAAGAGGAGGCTATCGCGCCTCAGTCCGTAGGATGGGACCTTAGGGATCTCCCGCACTCACCGCTTGCCCCCCACGTTCAGATGAATCACTTCCCCGGGAGATCCCCGACTCGGGACCCCTTCCGCAGCAGCCGTCGCGACAGCCATGGCCCCCCGGCGAGCCTGCCGCCTTGCACCCACTTCCGGGTATGCGTAAGCCCCACCCCTGAAGCTGGCTCATTGGTCTAGAGCCTCCTGGCTCCTTCGACGATTGGATAGAGAGCTCGCTCATCGCATTACGTTGTCTGACTCTTGAAAGAGGGGCAGCCGTTTCCTGGCCTCGACGGGGCGCACCTTGAGGGGATCCTTTGGGGCGTAGTTTAGTAACTTCCTTCCCCTTTCTAAGGTTCCCTTATTTTGGTGTAACTTCTAGGCGATTCGTTGAGGAGTACGTGTGCAGATTTTGAGATGAGCCCACACCAGTGGTAGGTGTACATCTAGAGTCTGTCTAGTCTTCGCAGCCTCGTCCCCACACCAGCCCACCCTCCGATCCTGTCTCAGACACGCGAACAAACCAGCGTAGACTGTCAAAGCCAAAGGGTTTATTATAGGTACATACAGTGTGCGCCTGCCACACCGCCTCGCACCCCCGGCCCCGGGGGCAGCCACTTGGGCTGCCTGTAACCCTGATCCTCCCCGACTCCCAGGGAGGTGTCCAGCCAGAAGCATGCAAGGGGGAGGGCTAACCCCAACCCCTTCCCCTCGGGAAGTGGCATTTACAGCTGGATGGGGGAGAAGAGAGGAAGACCGTTTTGAACTTTGACTCCTCTTCTATTAAAAGCCTTCGCGGATGCGGGGCAGGGGTTAGGAGAGGGAGGTCTACGTTTTTGCAAAAATAAACTAAGTCAGGGGATTAACCACATGGCTCTGAGATGGTGGAGTGCAGGGGCTAAGGGCCCCTTCGCTCCCTCTTCCCAGACAGATCAAGGCAGCGTTGGAAGTGAGGTAAAGGCAGGGAGGGAATGTGTCCTCTCCCCAACCCCTAGCACCCTGGATGGTCCAGGGGACCTCACCAGCGACCCCCGTGTCCATCCTTAGGGCGGAGAGGAGGCCAAAAAAATATCACCACCTCCCATAGCCTTCGCCACTCCAGCTTCTTGGGGCAGGATATGACGATTGGGCAGGGGGCTTGGCTCAACTGGTTCCCTGCCCGTCCCCACCAAGCTCAGTTATTGCATAAAAAGAATGGAGCCCCAGCACCTGGGGTGGGGTTGGCGAGCGGGAAGGGACCAAGATATGGCTATAGGGACAGAAGTCCCCTACCACCACCTCTTGGAGTGCAGGAGAAGTCCCTTCCGTCCCGGGGGCCCACCGTGGCACATCCGCAGTCATCCCTGGCCTGGGGGATGAGAAGCTGTCTTTGTGTCCACAGCGCGGAGAGGAGGGGGCAAGGAGACTGGTCGGATTCCAAAAATGGGGAGGGTACCTGGCATCACTTCCGGCGCCCGCTGGCCCTGCGTTCCCCGCCCTCACGCTTGGGGTTGCCTTCATCCGTGGATGACGTAGTAGGTAGTGTCTGGCCCCAGCGGGCAATCTCGGCGTGTTCTGCCACAGAGCTTGCCACAGCTTCCAGCCAGCCATTCATCTCCTCCTGGCAGAAGAAGCAGGACAGGTCCTTGTTTTTGTTTGGAGGAGTGTCTCACCTGTACTGCCCTCCCTAGATTGCCTTTCCATTCCTGTTATCAGGTATACTGAGGGTAAGGATAAAAGGACAGTTACATGCACCAGACTCTTCTCTAAACACTTTTGTGGATCTAAAGCAATAGGATTACCTATAAGATGCCCCCCAAAACACACACACACACACACACACACACACACACACACACACACACACACACACACAGAGAGAGAGAGAGAGAGAGAGAGAGAGAGAGAGAGAGAGAGAGAGAGAGAGAGAAATTAAAGGAGCTGGGCAGTGGTGGCACGCACTTTTATTCCCAGAAGTCGGGAGGCAGAGGCAGGCGGATCTCTATGAGTTAAGACCAGCCTACTCTATAAAGAGTGTTTCAGGACAGCCAGGGCCACACAGAGAAACCCTGTCTTGAAAAAACAAGAATAGAGCTGGATGTGGTGGCGCACGCCTTTAATCCCAGCACTCGGAAGGCAGAGAGAGGCAGAGGCAGGCGAATCGCTGTGAGTTTGAGGCCAGCCTGGTCTACAAAGCAAGTCCAGGACAGCCAAGGCTACACAGAGAGACCCCATCTTAAAACCCAAAAAAAAAAAAAAGAGAGAGAGAGAGAGAGAAAGGAAAAAGAAAGAAATATCAAGACTAGGTAAATAAATAAATAACCCAACCCAAACCAAAAGCAAACAATGCACTTTTGTGTGCTGTATGAGAACACGTGTGTTGTGGGGGTGGCACACAGTGCACATGTGTTTGAGGCCATAATAGGATCCAAGTGGCCTGCTGCATCACTCCCAGCCTAATTCCTTCCAGACAGGGTCTCCTGGTGAACTTGGAGCTGGGTTCACCACAAGTGCCTGTGAACAGCCTGTCTGTCCTTCCTTCCTTCCTTCCTTTCTCTCTCTCTTTTTCTTTCTTTTTTTTTTTAATTTTCATTCAAAATTGTATTTTTTTTCTCTTTTTAAAAAATTTTTATTGATTTATTCATATTACATCTCAATTGTTATCCCATCCCTTGCATCCTCCCATTCCTCCCTCCCTCCTGCTTTCCCCCTACTCCCCTCCCCTATGACTGTGACTGAGGGGGACCTCCTCCCCCTGCATATGCTCATAGGGTATCAAGTCTCTTCTTGGTGGCCTGCTATCCTTCCTCTCAGTGCCACCGGGCCTCCCCATCCAGGGGACATGGTCAAATATGAGGCACCAGAGTTCCTGTGAAAGTCAGACCCCACTCTCCACTCAACTGTGGAGAATGTCCTGTTCATTGGCTGGATCTGGGTAGGGGTTCGATGTTTACTGCACGTATTGTCCTTGGCTGGTGCCATAGTTTGAGCAGAACCCCTGGGCCCAGATCTGCCCATCATAATGTTCTTCTTGTAGGTTTCTAGGACCCTCAAAAATATGGAATGCTTCACGAATTTGCATGTCATCCTTGCTCAGGGGCCATGCTAATCTTCTCTGTATTGTTCCAATTTTAGTATATGTGCTGCTGAAGTGAGCACTCTTTCTTTCTTTTTTATTTTTCCAGATAGATTTTCTCTGTATAACTTCCCTGGATGTCCTAGACTTGCTTTGTAGACCAAGCTGGCCTTGAACTCACAGAGATCCACCTGCCTCTGCCTCCCAAGTGCTGGGATTAAAGGCGTGTGCCACCATGCCTGGCGACCTCCTATCTTTCTTTGCCCCTGCAATCACAGGGGTTATAAGTCCCATGGGCAGCCTATGCTTGGTGGGTTTGTTTGTTTGTTTGTTTTTGCTTGCTTTGTGTATTAATATGGATGCTGGGATCCAAATGATGTCCTCAAATTGAACAGCAACCCTCTTATCCACGGAACCATTTCTCTAGCTCCAGTAAGGTTAAAACCCTGTCACCTACCTTCACCTCACCCCTATCCCAGTGCCCTCGGGATAAAATCCTCCCCTTTTAAACTTACACCTGTCATCTTTCTGGCCTCCTGAGTGGCCGTGGCAGAGAAGATGGACCTAGTTATCAGGGCCGTCGGGCACCTACCCTGGACCCTTCACCATCACCCCAGCTCACCACTACCCCACCTCACCACCACCTACCTCACCAGCACCCAATCTCACCATCACCCCACCTCACCATCACCTGACCTCACCATCACCCCACCTCACCATCACCCCACCTCACCATCACCCGACCTCACCAGCACCCCACCTCACCATCACCCCACCTCACCATCACCCCACCTCACCAGCACCCCACCTCACCAGCACCCCACCTCACCAGCACCCCACCTCACCAGCACCCCACCTCACCATCACCCCACCTCACCATCACCCGACCTCACCGTCACCCTACCTCACCGTCACCCCACCTCACCATCACCCCACCTCACCAGCACCCCACCTCACCAGCACCCCACCTCACCACCACCCCTGACTCATTAAGCGCCCAAGGGCCCTCACTTCTTTCTTTCCTGTTACAACTCTGTAGCCCCCCCCCCACTTTGGTTCAGGAACCACTCAGGAAGTTAGGCAACTTCGGGGTGAAAGGACTAGATCTTACCTCATCTTTAGCCTGGAGCAAGAACTCACTGCCATCCTGGGTCCTGCAGGAGACACAAGGCTTCAGGGATCCTGAGGGGCCCAACCCCTCTCCCCACACCACCTCACATCCTTCAAGGGGACCAAGACCCCACTGGGGAAACGAAGCGAGGGCGGGACCCCCTCCCTTCCCACGAGAGGGACTCACTGGAGCTTGAAGACGTGTTTCTTTTTCCTGTAGTCGCTAGCCACCTCGCCGGTGGCTCTGTGTAGGCTGAGCAGCGGCTCCCCACCATGCGTGCCTCCCGATGCTGGGCCTTTGGAGTCCTTGTAGAAACCCAGCTCCCCTTTGCTGAGCACACAGTACAGGCTCACCCATGACCTGGGGTGATGAGACGGTGATTATGCCGGAGCTGCAGAATTCTGCTTGCGAGCCCTACAGCATTGCCATCGGAGGGTGACTGCTGCTGCCTCTGGCCCCTTTGTCCTACCTACTCAGCCACATGCCAGGCTGTTCTGGGAGGTGTGGCCAAGGCTTCCACGACCAAGAATATACCCAGGCTGGCCCTTGCTGGGCCTTCCTTATCTCTTTCCACGTTGGCTTTCCAAAAGCAAGAGGCAAGCCCCTGGATTAGGTAGAACCCTTGTCCAGAGCCTACTAGTGAGGCGCTGGGGGGCATGTCTCACAGTGGAGCATAAGCCTTAATCCCCAGTTGCGATTCCTTCACAAGCCCCTGGCTCCATTCATTGCCTTCGATTTTTCCCACATATCACCTTCAGACACCTGCCCCGCCCCCCATCCCCGTCCCCATCCCTGCCCCTGCCGCCTCCCCCCTCCCTCATTCATTAGTTTTCAACACCCCCCCCCCCAAGATCCTTCAAGGAACTGCTCTACAGTTTGGAACAAAGAAGATGTGGTCACCCCGTCCAGCCAAAGCTCCTATCTAAGAAGAAATGCCCAGCTGGGGAAAATAACACAACAGGTGTCCCCGTTCACTGCCCCTTTGGTCTGGGGACAAGGAAGATGCACTACCTACAGTCACCACCAGCCAGATCTGAGCCTGCCCTGTTCACTTGTTGGATCTTGTCTCTACCTGTCCGCCACAGGACAAACATGTATTGGACATGTATGAGGTAGAATCACTGCAAAAGTACATACATGCATACACACGCGCGCGCACACACACACACACACACACAGTTGGGGCCTGGGGAGATGGCTCAGGAAATCAGGCACTTGCAGTCAAACCTGACAACCTTGAACTTTGATCCCAGGGCCTCGCGTAGTAGAAAGAGAGAACTGAACCCCACCATTTATCCTCTGACCTTTCCACCCCAACACAAATAAATGTAATTTAGACAATTTAAGAAGAAAAAAAAAAAAACCCGGCTCATCTGGATAACTTCTATAACTTCCAATACTCCGCTAGGTCCTCAGTTTGGGTTTGTTCCTTTTCAGACACCCCCCTGCCCCCCCCCTGCTGTAAATTTCATGAGTAGAGGTTGCGAGGGTGGGGGAGGTAATCCATCCCACTCACTGAATGGATGCTAAACTGAGGCTCCAATTCACACTCTACTGGAATCATCTAAATTAGACTCTACCCTCAGTTTGCTCCTTTGTTACTTGAAGTGGTCGCTAAGATTGAACCCCAATTTATTCATGCTAGGGGCACTTCCCTCAGGCTCCCAACTCAGCCTCCATCCACTTAGGTATCCAGTGCTCTAAGCTTAGGCCACGCCCCCTTTCCCTCCCCTCCCCTTCACTGATTGGGCTCTTTGAACTTGAGTCCCGCCCCCTCCTCCGGCACAGCTACTCATTCACTTAACGTCCTAAGCCGGCGCCCAGCCGTCCAAAGTCCCGCCCACGCGCTCACCGGTTGGACGACTTGCGGTTAGCGTCGAGCTCGCGCTTGCGCAGCAGGAAGCCCTCGTGCTGCACTGTGTGAGTGGGCGGAGCCGGAGGCGCGGGGGCGGAGCCGCCCTGGGCAGGGGCGGAGCGCGAGCGCCGGCTTCCCCCGCCCTCACCACCCTCTCGAGGCCGTGGCCGCCGGCGAGGCTTGGGCCGGTCCCGTGCCCGCGGCCGATCCGGCCGAGGTGTCCGCTCGGGCGGCTCAAGCCCGTTGGGCAGGCGACCAGGGGGAAGCTCGCGAGGCTGAGGCAGCGACGGCTGTGTGAATGAAGGGAAGGGGGGGGAAGAGGGGTACTGTGCATGATGACTAGGGGAGCACCCTGTCTCAGGGAGCCCGAGGGCCTGGGGTCCCATCGGTCTGCCTGTCTTGGAAAGGAGCATGGGAAGACGCTCGGGGCTTAGGTTTTGGGAAGGGGGTCATTTGAATTTAGGCTTTGGGGTTCTGGAAGCTTGAGAGGTAGGGGCAGGCTCTAAGGGGGCGCACAGAATTCCTGTGTGAGAACTCTGGGGCGCGCGGGGGTCGGGGTGGCAGTGGTGCTTTCTTGTGCGGATAGTGAGAAAAACTGAGGACCGCACTAGGCTGGAGTCTAAAATGGATGGAGGGGGCAGTTTTAGAGTCTACTGTGAGTGTGTGGGGAGAGAGAGAGAGAGAGAGAGAGAGAGAGAGAGAGAGAGAGAGAGAGAGAGAGGAGAGAGAGAGAGAGAGAGAGAGAGAGAGAGAGAGAGAGAGAGAGAGAGAGAGAGAGAGAGAGAGGAGGCTCCTGGGACTGTAGCTCCATCTTTCTAAGGGAGAATTATGGGGCGTCTGCAGATGGCAAGGTCCCGGATGGAGGTTGGCCCTCTGAGATTCTGGCCACTAAGAGGGCTTCTACCCCACCCATTCCCGTTGCTCGGCTTACCTCTCTAGTCAGCCCCGGGCCTGCCTCTTTCTCCTGAAGCTGTTCGACTATGTCCGCCAGGGTGGCCTTCCTGGAGAACAAGAGACAATTGACCCCTGAGTGAGATGCTTGGCCTTTTGCTAGGGACGGCCCTGCCTTGGCTGGACAGAGGAGCCTCCATACCAGGCCCTTCCCCACAACTCAGCGATGCTCCTGACAGAGCCACTCAATGCACAACCAAATCCCTCTCCAAGGCTTTTTTGTTTGACCTTTTTTTAAAAAAAAGATTTATTTGTTTATTATATATACAGTGCTCTGGCTGCACATACACCTGCAGGCCAGAAGAGGGCACCAGATCTCATAGATGGTTGTGAGCCACCATGTGGTTGCTGGGAATTGAACTCAGGACCTCTGGAAGAGCAGTCAGTGTTCTTAACCTCTGAGCCATCTCTCTAGCCCCTGTTTGACCTTTTTAAAAAAAATATTTTTAATTTTTAAAAGGTTTTATTTATGCGCATGAGTGTTTTGCCTGCATGTACATATGTGTACCGCATGTGTGCCTGGTGCCCTCAGAGGCCAGAGGGAGGGGTTGGATCCCCTGGAGCTGTGGTTGTGAGCCACCCGGTGTGGGTGCTGGGAACTAAACGTCAGTCCTCTGGAGAGCAGCAAGTGCTCTTAACTGCTGAGCCATCTCTTCAGCCGTGTGTGTGTGTGTGTGTGTGTGTGTGTGTGTGTGTGTGTGTGTGTGTGTGAGAGAGACTCAGGGTCTCATGCAGCTCGGACTGACGTCTGGCCTCCCTGAAAATAGCATCCTGCTCTTACCGCCCCCATCTCCCGAGTGAGTGGAGCACAGGCCATTTGTTTGTTTTAGAAATACGCATCCCTGGTCCTCAGTATGCGTTACAGGTGGCCTCTAAGTGCTGGGATTACACACATGCATCACCACAGCCTGCTGCCTTCTGAGTTTTAAGCAGCGCCGAGGGCAAGCTGGTGCCTTCAAGCTTTTAAACGTACTGTTGTCTTTCTCGCACACCCCCTTGCGCTTCCAAGTCCCCTGGGCTTCCCCTGCCAGCCCTGAAGGTCCCATGATAAGGCCGATCCTGACCCTGCTCTTAACATCCTGGTCACAGAGGTCCTCACCCTTTGACCAGCTCTCCTCTGGCGGGAGTCTCCTGTTCGCTAGACTCTTGTCGCTCCAACCTCCGCTCCCGTCGCTCCCGCCGCCTCTCCATCTGCTCGTAGCGACCCAGGGTAAGGCTGTGCGGCCCCTCGTGGTCCGCGGACTCCTGGCGCTCGGGACGCCGCCTCCGCGACGCCTCCTCGGGTTGATCGGTGGACTCCTGGCGTTCTGACCGTCGTCTCCGCGGCAGCTCCTCCGCACGATCCACTGACTCCTGGCGCTCTGGCCGGGGCCGGACTTGCTCCACCACCGCCGGAATTCCAGGGGTGTCCGTTGTAGTTTCCAACGCTGCCGCTGTCGGGACGGCGGGTTCTACCCTCCCCGAGGCCTCGGGCAGCCGGTCAATGCGCGGCTGGAGACGCTCCGGCTTGAGTTCCTGGCGCACATACCCAACCCGGGTCCTCACCTCCGCTGACAGCGTGTCCGAGGCCCTGCGGGTCAAGGGCTCCAAGCCCCTATCATAGCCCCCTGGACGTAGCAAGGGAGCTGCCTTGGCCGCCAGTTCTGTGGGATCCCCAAAGAACTTGCGCCCCAGCAAGGGGGTGGGTGGCTGCTTGCTCTGTTCTGCCTTGAGTTTCTCGATCTGGCGGGGGGGGGGGGGGGTAGAAAGGTCAGGTCAGGTTGGAGAATGGGCCAGGGCGAGGGTTCGAGAAGTTGCTGGGCGGTCCCCCTCTCTGCTCAACTTAGCTCCTCAGAGAAGCAGGGTTTTCAACCACTGCCTGTTCTTGCTGAAGACCTCAGTTTCTATTCTTTTGTTTGTTTGGTTGGTTGGTTTTCTTTTGTTTTGTTTTTCAAGACCGGGTTTCTCTCTGTGTAGCCTTGGCTGTCCTGAACTCACTTTGTAGACCAGGTTGGCCTCGAACTCCCAGCAATCCACCTGCTTCTGCATCCCGAGTGCTCGGGTTTAAAGGCGTCAAAGGCATGCGCCACCACCGCGCCCGGCTCCTACAGCAGGTCTGTTCATTCATAGTACTCTTCAAGTTCCCTGCCTGACTCCTCAAGACCAGACCTTTGTCTTGCAAAGGGCTTCTGGGTCTCCATAACCCCCTCCTCCGGTCCCCGCCTCTCATATCTCCATCCTCTACATAGCCTCACCAAAAAATCGTGGCCTCCTCTTGGCTCTTAAGTGTCAGCTACAGGTCGGTCCCTCTGCCCTCACTTAGAGCCCAGGTCTGCCCAACGCAGGGCTGGGCGCTCAGAGCAGGTGTTATCAGCCTACTCTAGAGGGAACAGTGGGTGGGCGGGTGAGAGGGAAGCAGGATCTGGGGTCTGACCGTGGTCAAGCGCCGCAGAGAGCTGAACCTCTCCTCCCAGGCCGCTGCTGCTTTCCGGAAGGCTTCGTGACGTCGGATAAGCTGCTCCACTTCATCCACGCTGCTGCCCAGCTCCCGGCTCTGCAGGAGAGGCTCCTGGGCTGTGAGCCAGGCATCAGCCACCACGGCCTCCTGAGCAAACTGGTGCACCTCCAGCACTGGGGGCAGGCACATGAAGTGAGGTGCTAGGAGAGCCTCAGGCCTTTCCCTGAGGGTGGGTGCAATGGTTTTCTGGCCCCTGTACCCTTGGGCTACCTCCAGTCCAGCCTTGGGAGGAATGGAGACTAGGGATATTTTTTTTAAAAATATATTGTATTTATTGTTTGTGTGAAAGCAAGCTCATGTACAGGTCAGGGGACAATTATGTGGGAATCCAAGAACTCGCCGTTCACCAAAGAGGTCCTAGGAGTCAAACTCAGGTCATCTGACTTGGCAGACTTGGCTGTTTTGCTGCTTTGAGACATGTGTTGCTTTGAGACCTCGGTTTCACGAGGGCCTACATATTGAAGCCAGGGCTTCCTGCGTCTAGGCAAGCGCTGTATAACCACCTGAGCTACATCCTTAGTCTCTGGGGATTTTTTGTTGCTGTTGCTTTTGGTTTTGGTTTTTTTGAGACAGGGTTTCTCTGTGTAGCCTTGGCTGTCCTAGACTCACTTTGTAGACCAGGCTGGCCTCAAACCCACGGCGATCCGCCTGCCTCTGCCTCCCGAGTGCTGGGATTAAAGGCGTGCGCCACCACGCCCGGCTCTGGGGGGATATTTTCAAAGGTACCTACAGCACCCCCAGTGATCTGCCACCAGGAGCTAGCTCAGAGGTAAGGCAGTCCACTCACTGACCTTCCCGGGCCCAAAGGTTTGGTTCTCCACACCCAAGGGTGGTGTGCAAAGCATGCTCATGTCACATGTCACCCTCTGGCCTTGGCCGGACATGCTGAGGTATGCCCCCTGTTGTGCTGCCGCCCCCCTGCCCCGCCCCCTTACTCACTCTGCTGCAGCCACTCCCAGTGGCGGTCCCACTTCTCTGTCACCTCCTCCTTCCGGGTCCCCAGCTTGTCCAGCTGTGCCTGGATCTGGACGTGTGTGGGTGGGTGAGCAAGGCACCAGGGCAAGCAAAAGGCAGGAGCCGAGAGGCATAACCTCCGCCCCGCCCCCCGCCGCCCTCCCCAGCCCCGCCCACGCTTCTCCCCCCCCCCCCCCACCTCATCAGCCATGGCACTCTTGTTGAGTAATAGGGAGCGCCCAAGCTCTTGGCAGGCCGTCAGCTCAGGCACACGAGTCTCCAGTTCTGTCTTCAGGCCTTGGTGGTAGTTCATAAGCACCTCCACGGATGACACATCCCTGCAGAGGGCAGGGGACAGGGATCCAAGCTGCGTGCAGCCACCGTTAGCCCTGCCCCTTAGCCGCAGCTCCCGCTGAGCACAAACCCTTGACACTGCTCCCATTCTACAGGATCTCAGGGCAGCAACGTCTTCTGGCCAAGTTCTTGGGGGGGGGCTTCATTAATTCAATGATCCGGGGGTGCCAAAGTTTTGCTTTAGCACACCTGGGGTTTCAACAAGCCCTTCCTTCTCTCTCCCTCAGTCAGGGACTCCTGTAGCACATGCTGTCCTGAAACTCGCTGTGTAGCTAAAGATGACACCGCCTCCCCCCCCACTCCCTTCCTCCTCCACCCCCACCCCCACCACATTCCTGCCTTCACCTGCCAAGTGTGGAGATTGCAGGAGTGCACCTCTGTACCCAGCTTTACTTTGAACTTGAGAAGTTTTTTATTTGGGGGGGGGGTCTCATGTAGCCCAGCTGTCCTCAAGCTCGGCATGTGGTGACAAAGGACGACCCTCATCCCCCTGCCTCTACCTCCTCAGAGTTGGGAATGCAAGCATGTGCCACCACGCCTGGCTTATTCCACGCTACAGATGCCTGACCCAGGCATCCGTGCATGACAGGCAAGCACTGCTACTCCTTCGTTTTACCTTTTATTTTGAGGCAGGGGCTTGCTAAGTTAGCCACCCTGGCCCTGAACTCATTCTCCTGCCTCAGCTTCCCGAGTGTCTGGGTTGACAGGCCTTGTGTTAGCGTGCAGAGCTCACGTTTGGGTTCCGACGGGCAATGACCCAGAACGGCTGTGTGAGGACTAGTGGGCTACGTCTGCTTTTATCTACAGTGACAAACGGCTTTCCCTTGCTCCAGTACAGGCCTCAGCCCATGCCAAACGGTGACATGCCCACAGGGAGGCCATGTGGACACCCGGAGAGGATCGAGGGCAGGAAGCACCCTGTGCCAGGCATAAAAGAGATCCTCGCACATGCTAAGCACCGAGAACAGTGTGTGGCACACAGAGACACAGAGGCCCTGCCAGGATGCTCGCGTTTCCTATGCAAAGAGGCTGTTGTCGGGAGAAGGGCAGGGGGAGGGACAGGGGGGCGCGGTCAGGGCAGCTAAAGCCTAAAGTGGGGTGAGAGGCACCTGGGTTTGTCAGCTGCCCCGATTTGGCCTGCGATGCCGTCCATCCAGGAGAGCAGGTCGCGGGCCTGGCTGTGGAAGCGCAGGGCGTCAGCCGTGGAGCTCACGTGCAGACGGGCATCCTCACAGGCTGCCAGCAGCTCCTTCCAGCCCCGCAACACCTCCTGCTCCCGGCTGGCGATGGCTTCGGCGTGCTCGCCCGCGTAGACCGTGCGCAGCTGGGCCGCCCCTTCCTGTAGCTGCCGTACCTGAGAGGCATGCCAGGTCACAGGCTCACGCCATCCTGTTTATCTCACTTAATCCTCCCGTAACACCTGTGGATCAAGCCCCTCCCTCTTTCCCTGCCTCAGTGTGGACCAAGCCCCTCCCTCTTTCCTGGCCTCAGTGGTCCCGGCTTCTTCCTTTACCCCCCTACCCCCACCATATCCCCCTATCCCCTTCCCCCACCCCCACGCCCGCTTCCCGCCCCTTCGGATCAGGTTCTTCGTTCCCCTATCCTTTGTGGCCCAGACCCCGCCCTTTCAGCCGAAGCTCCTCCCCCACCCCACCCCATATGGCTAAGGCTCCACCCTCTTTCTTCCTTGAGATTCCACTCATTACCTCACTTACAGCCTTGCTGCCTGCCTGGTTCCTCACTGACGTTACCTGTGTTCAGCTTTTATCTTTACTACCAGGTTTCTTTCCTTTTACTGCCTCAACGTTTGATCTGAGAACTCTTTCTACCGTGCCCAACGCCCTACTTTTTCACACAGGCCCACCTTTCTCTTCTCTCTGAGACATCTGATTTTCCCAGGAGCCCTCTTTCCACCCTGAGGTCTATTCCGTATAACTTTTTTTTTCTATTCCATTTACATCAGACCTACTAGTTACCTACTGGTAACCTAGTTTCCAAATATCTATTCAATTTTTGTTTTGAGGCAGATCTCACTGTGTAGTCAAGGCATGAGGTACCACACACAGCTTAGCTCATGCCTTTTTTTGGTTGGTTGGTTGGGTTTTTGTTGTTGTTTGTTTGTTTGTTTGTTTGTTTGTTTTTCAAGACAGAGTTTCTCTGTGTAGCTTTGGCTGCCCAGGACTCACTTTGTAGACCAGGCCGGCCTTGAACTCACAGCGATCCGCCGGCCTCTGCCTCCCAAGTGCTGGGATTAAAGGTGTGCACCACCACACTTGGCTTCATGCCCTTTTTGATAGAGGCAAGAGGCTCACTGCAAGTTCAATGCCAGTCTGGTCTTCATAACAAGTCTCAAGCCACCAAGGGCTTCACAGTAAGACTGTCTTAAAAAAAGAAAGAAAGAAAGAAAAACAGAAATCTAAAATGCTAAATTTTAGTACTCACCCCGCCCCCCCCCCCATCTTGACTGGATTTCCTGGTACCATGCAAGCAGACCACTTTCTATCTGCCCAGTTTCCTATTGTCCCCAGGCTGCTTTCCCTGGTCCACTGCTCTGTTGCCTGCTCTCCCAGCCATGCTATTCAGGCCCTCCCCCTCCCACTGGGCTATCTGGCTGCTGTCACCCTACCTGGGACACAAGGAGCTGCAGGTCATGCTCAAAGGCTCGCAGAGTCCGCTGCATGGAGCTGGCACTGGGTCTGGGCTCGGGCGGTGCTGTCAGGCGGGGCAGGCGTCTCCGCTTCTCCTCAATCTGCCCTTGAAGCTCTCGGGCGTCGCTGAAGAACTTGTGTAGCTCCCGAGAGGCAGCCAGCAGCTGGGCCCGAGTCCCCATGAGCTCCAGCAGCTCGGCCCAAGCCTCATTCAGCCCGTCCTTCCATTCAGCCATGGTAGCCGCTGCCGTGTGGCCACACTCGATCAGCTCGTCCACCATCTGGTTGACCGCTGCCAGCCGCTCTCGCCCCGCGGTTCCGGTCTCGCTGGCGAACTCTGAGAATTTCTCCTGTAGCACCTGGGATTGGGACAGTGGATGGGGCGTGACAGTGCTAGATAGCCCAGCCCCCTCCAACCTGTTACCATGTGACAGGTACTGATCATAGTAATAATGACATGACAATAATAATAAAATAATATCTAATAGTTCTTGGGCACCTTGTAGCAGTAATAGAAGTGGCAAATTACATTACATAGTATTAATAACTAACACCATTTTAAGTCGTGAGTGTACCATTCCTGGTGTGTGTGTGTGTGTGTGTGTGTGTGTGTGTGTGTGTTAGGGTCTCGGATAGCCAAGGCTGCCTGAAATTTACCCTGCAGCCAAAGATGACCACAACTCCTGGCCCTCCTGCTCCCACCTCTCAGGTGCCAAGAGTGCTTTACAATACATGAACGTGTGTGTTTCAGGGCCATGAGGTAGGACAATTAAAAAGGAGGCCCATTGACCTACACGGGACACACAGCAGCTGCCAATACTGCTGGTATGGGTGGTTTGAATGAACATGGCCCCCCACAGGCTCATAGGTTTGAATACTGGATCCTCCCCTTGGTGGAACAGTTTGGGAAGGATTGGGAGCTGTGGCCTTGTAGGAGAAAGGGTATCACTGGGGGCTGACTTTGAGGTTTCAGAAGACTTGGGTCATTCCCAGTGTGCCTTTCTCCGCCTCCTATGTTTGGATGAAAATATGAATGCTTATCTTTTCCTGCCCACCTTACCTTTGCTCTGCCATCATGGGCTCCGACCTTCTGAAACTGTAAGTCCGATTAAACATTGCCTTTTATAAGTTGCCTTGGTTACAGTGTTTGGTCATCCCAGTAGAAAAGTAAATAAGACTGGGCATTGACTGGGGCTAGAGATACACAGTATCTCAGTGGTTGAGAGCACTGCCTGCTCTTTCAGAGGTCCTGAGCTCAATTCCCAGCAACCACATGGTGGCTCACAACCATCTATAATGAGATCTTGTGGACGGTCACACATGCAGGCAGAACATTGTATACATAATAAATGAATAAATAAATAAAGACTCTGCATTGACAAGGACCCTCACCGACACATGCTCGAAGTCCTGACCCAGCTCCGGTGAGCCAGCCACCACCTCCTTCTCGGCTATCCAGTGCTCCAGTTCGTCCACCTGGCGGCTGAGCTGGTATAGCCAGTACTGCTGTTCCAGGCTCACCCTGCGTTCTTCACCCAGCTCCTTGAGCGCCACATAGAGGCGATCCACCTGAGACTGTCGCCTGCTGATCTGCTCACTGATGGTGGAGGCAGGGGGATAGCAGAGAGGCCCCCTGAGATTTCTGGGAGCATCTGTAACCTCCTCCCCCCTTTTAAGGCAGGACTGTTTCCTCCTCCTGAACCTTTGCCAGGGTCCCATCCCTTAAGATAGCCTCTGGTGGGGCTGTTTTCTGTAAGTCTCACACTGAGCCAGCCTGGCACTTACCGCTATAGCAATGACGTAGGCGATGCTAAAAATAATATAGTAACATAGTGTCTGTAATATCTGCTAGACACTGAGTGCACCTGTGAATGGTTCCTTGCTTTTTCCCAGTGGTGTGGGCAGGGTTCCTAACTTCCTCCCACCTTCAGCTTTAACCTCCAGGCTTCTGGACTTGGGTCTTGATCTGGAGTCCCTTCCCACCCCTGGGCCAAGCCTCCTAGAAGCTCAGTGAGATGGTCGCATTACCCACCTATACCTAGCTCTTTCTTTTCGAGGCACTCCAGGTTTTTCAATCCTCTCAAAATATTGCATGTAAGAAGATATCTCTTCCCCGTCCTGGCCATTAGCAATCTCTCTGTCTCTGTCTCCGATAAGGATCTCCCTATGTGACCCTTTCTGGCCCTGAGCTCTTCTATTGACCAGGCTGGCCTCAAATTTGCAGCAGTCTTCCTGCCTCGGTCTCCTGAGTGCTGGGAATACATCAAGCCTGGCTCCGCTGCTACTCTCAGTCCTAGCCATTGATGGACCCTCCCCTCCGAGCTGGTCCCTCCCCAACCCCGCCCTGCCCCGCCCCCGCCCCGCCCACCTGTCTGGATGTCCCATCTCCAGTAGCGCCCGGCACTGGCGCGACAGCTGCGCAATGCTTTCCTCATAGTTTTCCACGCCCTGCTCCAGTTGCAAGTGTTTCTTGAGCAGCTGCAGGGTGCTCTGTTCATCCTGGGGGCATAAGGCGCCCGCGATGAGACGGCAGCGGCGGGGCCCCCGGGCTCCAGCGTCGCCAGACCCCCTCAGCCCCCCACCCCACCCCCCGGTTCCCGGCGCACCTTGCCCTTGTCCTCACTCATCATGAGCAACTCCTGCTCGCCCAACCAAGCCTCCACTTCCGCCACGTCGAAGTAGTACTGCTCCACCTGGAAGGCGGCGTCCAGCGTCTGCTGCCGCCGTTCGGCCGCCTCCCGCAGCCCGGCCCAAGCGCTCTGCAGCTGCTCCTGGCCACGGCGCACGGCCTCGGCGTCCGGGCTGCGCAGCGAGGCCAGCGCACCCGCGCGCTCCAGCACTTCCTCCAAGCGCGGCCCGTGAGCTTGGATCTCCCGCCGCAGGCCCTGCAGATGAGACGTCGGGTGGAAAGAAGGATGTCAGAGACTCCTCAGCACCCTGAGCCCCTCTGCGACTGGCAAGGCCACTGAGCTAGATGCCCTGTCACTTACCATGTGGCATTCACTCATACCCCTGCCCCGCCTGCTGTAGGTGGGAAAACAGGCCCTGACAAGCGAAGGGCAATCGGTGAGAAAACTGGAGGCTGGCTCCAAAGAGCATACTGTCAAGTTTAGAGACGTTAGTAGGGCCCTTTGGGAGGGATGCTGTGAGACGCTGTCTTCCTGGACTCACAGCAGCTACCTATACAAGTCCTACATAGGATCGACCTACTGAGAAGTGCAGCTTACGGGAGGCAGTAGCCCTAGCTGAGCATCTACCGGAAGCTTATGACTGGAGACAGGGCAGTCATTTGAGGGTGGTAGTCCCCTTGGGTGGCAGAGGCAGGTGGATCTCTATGAGTTCCAAACCACCGGAAGCACACAGTAAGACCCTGCCTCAAAAACAGCAAACGGTATTGATGCCTTTAGTCTCAGCACTCAGGAGGCAGAGGCAGGCGGATCTCTGTGAGTTCGAGGCCAGCCTGGTCAACAAAGTGAGTTCCGGGGCAGCCAAGGCTACACAGAGAAACCCTGTCTTGAAAAACCAAAACTAAACAAACAAAACAAAACAAGCAAACCAAACAAACAACAATAATAATAGTTTAAAAGAGATTGTGGGTGAGCCAGGAAAGTTGGAGGAAAGAAGACAGGGAGGTGGAGATGTCCATAATACATTATACGTATATATGAAAACCTCAATGAATAATTAAAATACATCTAATATGTCATACTTTTCAGGCCATAAGACACACCCAGTGTTCAGAGCAGTAAAATAAGAAAAACAGTGAAAAAAAAAAAACAACAACAACAACACTAGGCAGTTGGAACATAGGCACATCCTAATTTCACCCCCACACTTTTGCGGGGGGGGAATCATCTTGTGGTCCGAAAAATAAAGTAAATTTAAACTGAAAAGGGTCGGGGCACCAGGGAAGCTCAGTGGTGCACGCCTGGAGCGAGAGGATTGCAAATCCAAGGCCTGCCTGAGCCACAGAGTAGGTTTAAAGGCCACGTTGGGTAAATTATCGAAACTCTGTCTCAAAATTTAAAACGCCTTCCGGTCTGTCAGAAATGTTCAGCAGTAAAGGCAAGGATGACAGTATCCCTGGAACCCACGTGGTTCCAGTTCCCACAGTTTGCCCTCTGACCTGCTCACATACCCTGCGGTAAGGGTGAAGCACACGCGCACACATACAAATAATGAATGTAAAATGATTTTTAAGTCTCTTTGAGAAAAAGAAGACTTTGAAAAAAAAGAAAGTCATAGTTGGGGCTGTAAGTCACTGGCGTGACTGAAGCTCTGGGTTGGATTCCTTTTTTTTTTTTTTTTCTTTTTCTTTTTCTTTTTCTTTTTCTATCTGGGTTGGATTCCTAGTCAGGGCACGGCAAGAAGCAGGCGTCTTTGCCGTTCAGAAGTTAACTCACATTTTACATCTGTAGGTTCTATTTATTCAACCCTCAACAACCAAAAATACCTCCTCTCCCCCTCCTCCCTGCCTCTCTCCACCCCACACCCCCCCACCCCAGTTTACAGATGTACTGAACACACACAGTCTCCAAACGACTCGGCACAGCTATTTGCATAGCATTCACACTGTGTACACAATGTACAGTACACAAACACCACTGCGTCTGATAGGAAGAAC